>NC_050529.1:3011504-3026349 GCF_002922805.2 Oryzias melastigma
CTCTCTTCTGCTGCAATCCTGTCTTCAAAATCACCAAATGAACCAAACAGGTTAAACTGAAATCACTCGTTTACTACTGTCCTGCTGCTTTGATCGACTCTGGAATAAACTCTGATAGACTGTGTTTTTATTAAACATGTTTCATTAAAAGTGATAAAGAACACTTGGACAACTTTGATCTTCAACCTGATTTTTTTGCATGTTCGCACTGGAACCTTGTGCTCTTTTATGGGGTCCAGATGACCCCACCCTGACATGGATGTGTGATCTCTCTCATGGTAAAGGTGGACGAAAAACAGAAGATAAAAAAGGCTTGAAAAAAAAAAAACGTTAAAGTAATAAAATCTATTGTTATATTACTTCACTGAGCAAAAGTCCTTCAACTGATCCTTCTAAAACAAAGATCACGACTCCTTGTGCTGGTTGAACCTCAAACCACCACATAGGTGTTAGTATTTATTTATTTTTCTTTACAACATTTACTTTGTTTCCTTAAAATAAATAGGGGCTGCACGGTGGCGCAGTGGTTAGCGCTCTCGCCTCACAGCGAGAAGGCCCCGGTTCGACTCCCGGCTGGGACCTTTCTGTGTAGAGTTTGCATGTTCTCCCCGTGCATGCGTGGGTTTTCACCGGGGACTCCGGCTTCCTCCCACCGTCCAAAAACATGCTTCATAGGTTGATTGGTGACTCTAAATTGCCCCTAGGTGTGGATGTGAGAATGAATGTGTGTGTGATTGAGGCCCTGAGACAGACTGGAGACCTGTCCAGGGTGAACCCCGCCTTCGCCCTTCAGTAGCCGGGATAGGCTCCGGCACCCCCGCGACCCCGAAAGGGAAGAAGCGGTCAAGAAGATGGATGGATGGATGGGTGCACACATTTGATCTATTTTAAGTGAAAATACAGTTCACTGACTTTTGTTTGTTCCATCTCAGGTGATCCACATCCACCATCAGCAGAAGAGTTTGGGACATTCCACTGGGAAGACTGCAGGTATTCCCAACACTCCTACTGGACTTTAGTTTTGGTTATTTGAAAGTAAAATGTTTAGTTTATTCTTTGAAGACTATTTGGATTATTTGGATGATTTTCATTAGTATTTTCTGTTTTTGCTGTTTTGGATTCATTTGTTATAATTTGTGGTTTGTTTGTTTGTTTCTCCCCTCCCTCATGTGTCCATTATGGTTGGCCCATCTCTATATCAGCTTCCCCATTGTGTCAGTATGGTTGAGTCTTGTTCAGTTTAGTACCCTTTGTCTGGTTAATTTAGTTGATTTTTTCCAGTTGGGCCTCGAGTTATGGTTGTTTTTTGAAGCAACTGCTCCAGTTTTAGCAACTTTTACAGAGAAGAAAGGAACATCTTGCAAGAAAAACCTCCCTTTGTCTACTGACTCATTGTGAACCTTCACACTCCTCCTCTTTCTGTTCTGTAAAAACTCTGCCAAATCACTGATGCCAAACAGTGGGTGCTGCTACGCTGTGGTGACCCCAAAAGGGATAAGCCGAAAGTGAAAGAAGAAGAAGATTCTGGAATACTATTCTTGCCTTTTTATTATTCATGATTATGTTAAAAAGTTACAGATTTAAAGTTTTGAAAATGTAGTTTCAGAGTATTCAAGATTAACTTTATTTATCCCCGCAGGGAAATGTGGTTGTAGAAGCAGCAGCAATAATAATATAGAAAAGCACAACACATCATTAAACTGCAAAACTTAAATAAACTACTAAATTACCAATAATTTAAATGATCAATAAAAACAATCCTATAAATAAATTAATAAATAAAAGTACACAGCTGCAAAGATAAATATAAACACATTTACACAAATTGCAGCAGAAGGAAGACAAGTACACATGTAAAAAAAAAAAGCACCAAGGTTTTTTCCTTTCACCTTTAATACATGTTTATCCTGTTCGAACTGCAACCTCAGGTGTGTTTTGGATTCTGGCTGCTTGTGTGATTGAATGAAACCCCTGTCTAAATAGATGACTCTTCTATGAAGCCAGTCTATATCCAGCCTGAACCTCTCATAAACATATATGTATGTGGTAACATTTGAAGCCAAAATGCATTAAAGTAAAGCGATTTCTAAATCTCTGCCCCCTCACATAAACCTGCATCATTAAAGTTCAAACATGAAAATATCTTTATCTGTTTTCCATTTTTGATGTCAAGAATACGTTCTTTGTCCAACAGCATCGTTTCATTTGCTCCTGATGAAAAACTATTTGAAGGAAGAAATTCTTTCTTCATTTGAATTCTTTATCATGAGATAAAGAATTCAAGAAATAACCCCACGAGAACATGTTAAAATAAAACAACAAATACAGTGCATCTTTAATGGCTGCCAAATTACTACATTTCCCAGAATCCTTTGCATCATATGCTATGTCTGAGAGGCTAAAAGCTAACGTCGTTGTTTTCACTAAAACGAGTTCATTCTGTGGTCTGGGAGAGCAGCTAGAACACGTTCATTTGGAGGAAGGTTCTCTGCAGAACTCAGACTCTCATGAGAGTTTCTGACAGAACGATTTTTATGAACAAGATCAGCGCGAGGCGAGACGCACGCGGCACTTCCGCATTAGACCTTTAAACGACGACGCTGCTCCTTAAAGAGAACATTATAACTTTTTTACGCCACTTTTTGATTCATTTTCAGACTTTTACTAACCTGATGTTCCGGAAACAGACGAACCGACCAGAACCAGGAACAAAAGCGAACTGAGGATCCACATCGTCGGAGCTCCAGATGAGGAGGTTCTTAACGGAACTCACCTGAGGAGTCCCGCTACTCCGTTCTTCAGAGACCGGTCTGAACTGACTCAAACTATCACCAGAAGCATCTTCCAGAACCACATTCACACCGAGCATCCTGAAAGACCAACATTCTGGAACATTCTTCAGTTTTAGCTGTGAAGAAAGTTTCTAAGAATTACAGATATGAAAAAAAGGCAGAATAAAAAACACTGATTCACAGATAAACTAGTTTACAAAATGAAAATATAAAAAAATTAAACTACCAAAGACTAAACTCAACAGATGTTTGAACATGGACAGATTTAAAGATCCACTCTGATAAAAATGCTGTTTTTAACGGGTGCCTGCAGAATTTTATGACATGTAAAGAAAATTAAAATCTAAATTGCATTTCTGAATATTTCTTCATCCTAGTAAATGGTTGTGGCTGAAGAACACGTCGCCTTTCTTCTTCTTCCTGTGCTCTGACCGGCACCGCATCTTGTCCTTTGCCAAACCTAAACGAACTGGTGTTATTCCCACCTCCCCAACAAACAGGTTCTTGCAGCATTTTATGACATGTAAAGAAAATTAAAATCTAAATTGCATTTCTGAATATTTCTTCATCCAAATCATGAATTAGAACCAGATTAATGTAAGAAAATCTATATAAAAACAGCTGATGTTACTGACGAATGTATGAGACTAAACATAAAAACTGATGGAAATGAGTCTTGATCACACGTAACACGGTCATGTGACACGTGTGGATGAAATGAACTTATTCTAACCCAACCCTGACTCCACCCTGATTACATGCAAATAGTCACTTCCTAAAAAAACATCACATTTGTGACGTAGAAAAGACAGTGGGCGTGGCCACAAGCTTCCTGCTCCGCCCATTTCAGATTCCTCCACCTGTAGATAAACAGATCCATGAACGTCTTTGTTCTCCGGGTCTGAGCTGGAATCTGGATCAGAACCAGACGGATGGATAGAAACGATATTTCTGTCATTTTTGTTGCACCGCTAACGTTAGCTTTGGGCTGTAAGCTAGCTGAAGAGAGTGTAAACAGATGGATGATGGGAAATGGGTATGGGCTTACTCCAGGCCAACAGTCCTGTCTACAACTCAGAGGTGAAATTCTACTGAACTCCTGCCGCTCTGCAGAAACTATGTCTCAGAAAGGAAGCTGGAAGTGGTGTGAGTGAGAAGAACAGCTCAGAATACGACCAAGAACAACAAAAACACAGAATAATCTCAACTTCTGTTAATAAAAAACATCCAAATGAAGTTGATCAGTCATGGTTTAACTGGAAAACACAAATATTAAAAGATAAATATACTTTCATCTACGCATATGTAAATGATGCCATTATAATATCATAGATTTATACATTCTGTACATTGAATCTATTCATTATGAGGTTTGTTAAAAACAGTTTCATTGATTGAAAATGATTGAGAGTAAATGAACTTAAAAACCTCTCCTCTATTATCATCTACTTCAATATTTAAAATAAGACATAAGACAGTTTTCATATTCTGGTTTGTAGTCTGTAATTATAGACATCCCATCATTCCAGAAACCTTTAAACATGTCAAGTATAAAAATAGAGTCTTTATAAATGTCTTAAAAAAGATTATTACATATTCCAGAAATGATTATTCATCACAGATCTAGAGTCAAAATGAAGTTCATGTTATAAAGTGGAGCTTAATGGTTCAAAATCAGTTTTCTAAGCAACAGATATTATTGTAACAGAATACAAGCAGATGTCACAGTGATGTTAAATGACAGATCTCTGGACTCTAGATCATCCATAGTTGATGTTCCTTCTTCTGCTGTCAGATTAACAGTTTCTAAGTTCTCTGTTGTTCTGTCTGCAGACTGTTTGTCTGGATCCTGTTCTTCAACAACCTGCTGTCAGTGCTGGTCAGGAAGTTCAGGTCAGAGATTTTGTCACCAGGTTCAGGTTCAGTATCCTGCTGTTAGCTGGAAATCCTGAAACTTTGAATTGCACCATTTACTATTCCTGTGGATAACTACAGCAGAAACAACAAAAACAACAAAAACAACAAAACCAAAAACAACAGCAGCAACAAGACCTGACAGATTTGAATAGGCTAAAGTTTCTACGTCTTTGTGTCCCCTTTCACTTCCTCCTGCATCCTTGTCCTCTCTTTCTTCATCCCCTCCATCCTCTCCTGCAGAGACAGATATGATGATGATGAAGATCAGAATGTTCTCCTCTTCCTCATCAGCTGCTTCCTGCAGAGTCTCATCAACAACATCTTCAGAAAACACGTCTGATCTGAGACCTTTCACTCTGACATACATTCACTCTCATCCACACACTCAATGGAGGAGGAGGAGGAAGAGGAGGAGGAGGAGGAGGAGGAGGAAGAGGAGGAGGAGGAGGAGGGAGAGGAGGAGGACGAGGAGGAGGAGGAGGAGGAGGAGGAAGAGACACAGACACTCTCAATGCTCACCTGGAGGAATAGGAAGAGACACCTGCAGAATGATCGTGGAGGTCAGCTTCCAACTTCTCTGTGAATCATCTATCTGTTGGACTCTACACTCATATATTCCAGAGTCATTAATCTTCACGTTCTTCAGAACCACAGACAGATCTCCATCCTTCATCTGAGTGTTATTCAGAGACACTCGGTTCCTGAAAGATTCATCCTGATCTAGTAGAATTCCATCATGCCTGTATAAAAACACAGTTTCTTCCCACTTTGGGTTTGGTTTGGTCCATTCTAGAAGGAAAATCTCATCAATGTTTGGATCTTCACATCTCAGAGTGACGTCATCTCCAGATTCAGCTTTGATCCTCAGACCTGAATCAGAAGATCAGACATCAGAGAGATTACTGAGGATTCTGTTCTGTAAATGGACAGGAACTAGAACACTTGCATTAACTGCAATAATGCAACAATGCATTCTGGGTAGTGAAGCTGTTAGCTGAAGGTCTAAATAGAAGAAGAGGAAGTTCTCTACTTCCTAACTACTAAGAAAGTACATTATATGATGCAGGACTATAGCGGTCTGGATTTAAACACCAATCCAGACTCATCTTCACTACTTTCTGTTTTAACATCAAATATGACGTCACTGATGTAGAAACCTCAGAAATATGAACATTTGATGAAGACTATTTATGAATCCATGGAGTTCTGAAGACCAAAATCTTGAATGGTTTAAGAAAATAAATGTATTTACAATTTATTCACATAAAAATGGTTCAAACACAATGCATTGTGGTCTGTATTTTCTACACTACAGAGCATCTGTCAGGAGTCAGAGCTCTGACTCCCCCTCTGGGCACCAGCGGGAACAGTCACCAGAATACTAACTGCACTTCATTTCCCAGAAGCCCCAGCCCACAGTTCCTGGTTCCTGCTCAGCTGTCTCCAATCATACAATCACCCACCTGCTTCTTAAGCAGCACACAGAGCCACACTCACTGCAAAGTTTTGTTTGTGCCACCCTGCCTGGAACACCGAGCGTTTATTCCTGGACCTGATCTTCTGCCTCTAACCCTGTTTATCCTGATTGCCTGCCGCCTGCCCCTGACCCTGACCCTCACCTGGACTCTGACTACTCTACTCTCTCGTCTTGGATGATCCCACGCCCGTGTATGACCTCTGCCTGTCTGACCCTGCTTAGTTGTGTGGACTATTATCTCTGATAATAAACCTGCTGCACTTGGAACCAGCTGTCTGCCTGTCTGTGACAGCATCGATGTACTCTGATTTATGGGGAAATTTCCAGAACAAATTCAAACTTCCTGATAAAATGACAACCAGCTGAGTTAGCTCAGTAAGTAGTCTACTGGGTGATCAATCGATTATTTGAATTTGTTGCTCTAAAAGATTTGTCTTTGAGAAACTAAAGATGTTGTGTTCCCAGCTCTCTGCTTTCTCGGGCTGCTGTTGTTCAGAGAACGGTTAGCTAGTTTATCTCTCACCTAACGCTGATGTGAAAACAGCAAAGAGGAGAGCAACAGCTGAAACTGACACTTTTGGAGTAAGAAGTCTCTATGAGAGCTCAAGCTAGCTGTAGCTCACAAAACTGCATTCTTCTACAAACATGTCTGCGGCTGCTCTTTAGGTTAGTTTGAGTTTAATTCCAAAGGAGATGTTCAAATAAAATAGTTCTAGAGTTTAATCTGTCTTTTGTCTTGAAGAAATTAAAAGGAGGGAGACAAAAATCAACTAGGATCAAAAATCAAATTCAGTGAGAAAAAAATCTGAGGTTTTATTCTTTTGTCCATAAGTAGTGAATAATTATGGAATTTGGACCAAATAAAAAAGTGATGATGTCATCAGTCTAGCTCCAGAACATTCTGCTCATCGACTTCCATTAGATCCATTAATACAAATATGTTTTTAGAAAACTAAACTTTTAATGTTTAAAGATAATTTTATGAGCTGAAAACTAAAATAATCCAGTTTTCACCTTAAAGGTGAAACAGTTTCTGTTGGAAGAATGAAGTTTAAACTGTGGAGGAACTCAACGTTTTCTAAAGTTTCCTTCTTCATTTCCTACAGATGTTAAAATCTCATATTTAGCTTTATATTCTAAAAACAACAAACATCCAAAAGTGAAACCTTTATGAGAATGAGGAAGTAGATTGAGAAGAATCTGTTACAGTCCTCTGAGGTCACAAGTTTAGGACTTGTTTTCCAACATTACAACGTGAACGCCTCAATCGTTAATCTTTTAGTAACTATTGTCATCATTCTATACTTTAAATTTATAAATAGATCAGAGAACTTTGACTTGATTTTCTACAAACTACCAGCATGTTCATTAAACACCATCACATTAAACAGATAAACAGATTACAAACATTAATCTGTTTAAACAAAATACATAAATACAAATACAGGAAGAACACCCCGCCCCCCCAAAAAATAAACAAACAAATAAATAAATAAACAAATATTTACAAATAAATTCCACCTAAACCTGGAATAATTGAAGAAGCTTTAGGAACCAAAAAGACAAATAGCCGAAAAACGTCTCCTTTTACTTTCACTTTTAGTCTCAGAAACAGTCTTTGTTTCTCAAAGAGAAGATGTTCCCGCTGTTCGACCTGTTCACTCATTGACCTGTTCTGTTTTCTCACCTGATGTTCTGGAAACAGAAGAACCGACCAGAACGAGGACAAGAACCGAACCGAGGAGCGCCATCATTCCTGCTGCTGCGTTGATATTTTCTGTAGAAGTCCGCTCAACTACCTCACCTGAACTCACCTGTGAGGTGAGGTATGTGGGTAGGCGTGTTGCGACAGTCATAGGCATGTTTCAGCTCGCCCAGAGGCATGTTTGGTGGTGATAGACGACAAATGCATTATGGGAGACGGTGTCTTGGCAGTTCTTGTAGTTGGAAGTTTTTTGTTGCTTTTAAAAGTTCACTTTAATTTCAATATTATGTATTTTTCTGTAACAATTCACATTAAATGAACACAGCAGCTGTTTTTCATCTGTTGTCATGAACTGATGTTATGATTATATACATAAAAGCTAAGAATATACAGTAAAAATGTCAATTACAACACATATTGATAAAAATAAACACAATACAAAACATGAAATCATTAAATCAAGTACAATGCAGCTCAGATCATATTAGGGAAGAGAAGCATATTTAAATTCAACCAAATGTTATGGAAAACTCCAACTTCCTGTTCTGGTTCAGCAGTTATTATGCTGTTCATAAAAACACTCTACGACAAACCCAGCAGAGGGCGCTGTTTCCTCCAGTTCTGCTGCTCTAAACATGAGAGAGTCTACGACCGCAGAGTTCATGCGGTCCAGGACAGATCAACAGAGACTTCCTGCAGTTCTGCTGGAGGAGAACTTCTTAGACCAGAACAGGAAGTTTGAACCCTGAAGATGGGTGGAGGTTGATCATCTGATCTCTTGCGTCTGCTTCCCGTTTGGAGGACTCTGCATTCATATGTTCCAGAGTCTTCAATGGTCACGTTCTTCAGAACCACAGACAGATCTCGATCCTTCATCTGAGGGTCCTTCAGAAACACTCGGTTCTTGAAAGACTCATGCTGATCTTCAACATCAGGACGTTTATCCCTGTATAAAAACACGTATTCATCCTCCTGCAGGTCAGTTCTGGTCCACTCAAAAACTGGATCCTGGTTAATGTTTGTATCTTCACATCTCAGAGTGACGTCATCTCCAGGTTCAGCAATGATCTTCAGACCTGCATCAGAGATCAGAGATCAGAGATTCTGTTCTGTAACTGGACAGGAACTAGAACACTTGCTTTAATGCTGGATAATGTCCTCTGAGGTGTGCATTCCCAGAGATTAACACACGACGTGGAAGCGTGAACCGTCTTATAATTCACACTTTGGATCTCATTATCCTGTTTATACCACAGTCATGTGGTGTGGAGCGTTGTCATGGTAACCGGTGCAGAGCCGGTACCGACATCGACCACAGCGGCAAAGGAGAGCGATATGAATGGTGATGGTTTTGGTTGGTTAAATAAAACGTCACCTAAAGACAAAGTTCCTCCTGTTTCTGGTTTCTGTCCTGATGATGAAGCAAAAGTTTGTTTCAAAGAAACAAAATCTAAAGTGTTAGTAGTTCAAGTGTCGTTTTTCCTCCTTAGATTATCTCTTCTCTCTTCTGCTGCAATCCTGTCTTCAAAATCACCAAATGAACCAAACAGGTTAAACTGAAATCACTCGTTTACTACTGTCCTGCTGTTTTGATCGACTCTGGAATAAACTCTGATAGACTGTGTTTTTATTAAACATGTTTTAGTTAAAAGTGATAAAGAACACTTGGACAACATTGATCTTCAACCTGATTTTTCCATGTTCGCACTGGAACTGTCAGGACAGACATTTTCATCCGTGCTGTACAGTCAGTACCGCCACCTGCTGGAGGGGGCGCCAGATCCCAATCAGGACATATTCATGCTTTTCATTCACGTCATTTTTAACCCTTGTGCTCTTTTATGGGGTCCAGATGACCCCACCCTGACATGGATGTGTGATCTCTCCCATGATAAAGGTGGACGAAAAACAGAAGATAAAAACGGCTTCAAAAAAATAAGTTCAGCACTTTCTGGTCACTTTAATGTAAATTTGCTCAGGATAACTGAAGGGTTCTACTGTTTGAAACTAATTTTATCTCAGAGTAAAAAAGTATTAATTAAACAGACATAATGAACAAACCTGTAAAGTTCGACATATTCATGTTGCACGGTGCAGGTTGAGCGCCTGACGCCACGGCTTTACTGTCACTTTATGACTGTTTAACGTCATCGCTGCTGCTTTCAGAGAAAATTCAAACTATTTCAAACTAGTTTTTGGTTTCAGACTTGATCTTACCTAATGGACCAGATGAACCCAGCAGAACCAAGAACAGAACCAAACCCAGGAACCACATCGTGCAGCTTCAGCTGTGTAGTTTATCAGAACTTCACTTCTGCTGGTTTGGAGGCGGGGCTTATTGATTAACAGCAGAATGAACCAAACAAAACTCTCCCTTTTATTTACAGGAGAAAGTTCATGAACCGACTAAACGTGTTGAATTTCAGTCACAACATCTGGACTTCTGGTCTCTCTGTTGACATGTTGGACATGAGGACTCAGCAGACAGATAGATTGATGAACACACACAGACACACATACGATTGAGTTGTAGTATATAAAGAGATGAGAGTCTATTTCTCAATAAAGACACTTTTCACTTTGACATTTGTGTCACAGTTCTGTTTAGACAAAAAGAAACTTTAGAGTCAATATAAAGAGAGACAGTTATGTCTGCTTTGTCTTCAGCGTCTCTGTCAGTATTTTTAATTAACACCTAATGTTTGTGGTTGGTCTGGTCTCTTCCTGTCTGAGAGTTTCCTGGTTGATGCTGCAGAGAAAAGTGAACAGTCACACAGACAATCATCCTAAAAGAAGAAGCGGATTGATGTTTCTGTCTGTCAAACTGCTGTTGGTCTGAAGAATGGAGGGAACATCTGTCCAGATGCTGCTGGGTGAGTCCCGTCTGCTGGATGTGTGTTGGTGTGTAAACGTTGACAGATGCTGCTTCCCACAGCAGAGCGTTCATCAAAGCTCCAACTAAGCTGAGTGTCATTTCTCTGCAGCTCTGAGCTCCCTGCTGTGCTGCACAACAAACCAAAGTTAGTCCACTTCCTCAGTCAGTCGGACTCTCTGTGTTTGTGTCCAAGAAAGCAGCAACACTCTGTGTGTCTTTACTTTGTTGTTGTAGTTGGTGTGACTGTGAGTCCCAGCAGATCTCAGTTCTTTAAAGGAGAATCAGTGATTCTGAACTGTGAGGACGACAGCTCTGCAGGAAGGACTCTGAGAAGAAACACCAGCAGAGGAACCAGGACTCAGTGTGGATCTGTGTGGGGATCAGGAGATGGTTTGTCCTGTGAGATCAGCTACATGTACCCATGGGACAGTGGTGTGTACTGGTGTGAGTCCAGAGGGGGAGGAGCCAGCAGCATGGTGGTTAACATCAGTGTCTCTGGTAAGATCAGACTGTGGAGTTAGTGTTGCTGCAGCTGTGTGCAGATGGATGAAATGCTTTGTCTCTGTGTTGAGGTGGATCAGTGATCCTGCAGAGTCCTGTCCTCCCTGTGATGGAGGGTCATGACCTCACTCTGAGCTGTCAATCAAAGACCCCTCCCTCCAACCCCTCAGCTGCTTTCTATAAAGATGGCTCCCTCATCAGGACTGAGCCTACAGGTCACATGACCCTCCAGCATGTTTCCAGGTCTGATGAAGGTCTCTACAAGTGTCACATCAGGGATCATGGAGGGTCTCCATCCAGCTGGATCTCTGTCTCAGGTGAGGAGCTTCACTGTCATCTCACCATGGATTTCCTCCATGCACTCACCTGACCAGGTGAGATTCTCTCTGCAGAGAGACCCACAGAAGCCCCGCCCCCTGCCTCAACTCCTCTTCCTCTTGTGTTGAGAGTGTGTCTCCACCTGGTGGTGATCAGTCCGTTCATCATCTCCACTCTCCTTCTGGTGTCTTTATGTCCACAAAGAGCCTCAGGTAACAGAAATCAATCAATCACATTTGATCAATCATCTTCAGTTTCTGTCTTAACTGTTCTGTCTGCAGGAAGTGACCCGTCTGTCTCCATGGTGATGACCCAGCACTCACATGCTGAGCAGGGATTGGCTGAGGACTATGATGACATCATCACATCTGGAACCACAGAGCATCAATTCTGAATTGATTGTCTTGATTTTTTTTTTTTTTAGAATCTCGAAATATTTTTGCTTTTCAGGCTTCTGTATTCAGTTTCATTTTTTCATTTCTATAAAAGATTATTATGAAGAATTATTATAAAGAATATTATTTTAATAAACTTTTTTTGTGCAGAATATTGCAGATTTGTTTTGAAATGTGATTGTTCACATCTTTAAATAAAACATTTTATTTTGCATAATTTATGATAAAATCTCTCTATTTGTCTTTTCTTCAATGAAAATAGTTTTAAAATCAATAAATCTAATTTATATAAACACACACACACTAACATAGCCATACATAAATCTATATAGAAATCTACTGAATCTGCTGATATTTCAATAATATTTAACAAAAGACAATAGAATAAAATAAAACTTTATTCAGCCATCCATCCATCTTCTTGGCCGCTGCTTCCCTTTCGGGGTCGCGGGGTGCCGGAGCCTATCCCGGCTACTGATGGGCGAAGGCGGGGTTGACCCTGGACAGGTCGCCAGTCTGTCGCAGGGCCTCAATCACACACATTCACTCTCACATTCACACCTAGGGGCAATTTAGAGTCACCAATTAACCTATGAAGCATGTTTTTGGACGGTGGGAGGAAGCCGGAGTCCCCGGTGAAAACCCACGCATGCACGGGGAGAACATGCAAACTCCACACAGAAAGGTCCCAGCCGGGATTCGGACCGGGGCCTTCTCGCTGTGAGGCGAGAGCGCTAACCACTGCGCCACCGTGCAGCCCTAAAACTTTATTGATCCCATTAAAGGTAAATTCCCCTGTTACCACAGTTCTATTAAAAACAGCGTATGGTTAATAAATTAGACTAAAACACTTAAACATTGATAACAATCATCATAGTGTCTGAGTGGTTGTAGAGTCTAATAACTGACAGGAGGACAGATCTGTGAAAGCGCTCCTTCCTGCAGCGAGGTGTTGAAGTCTCTGACTGTAGGAGCTGCTCAGAGCGCCCACAGTCTCATGCAGAGGATGATGATGATGATGATGAAGAGGAGGATTGCCCATAATTGAAACCAGTTCATGTAAAAACCTGAAGTTCTGATCATTTCTGTGATGATCCAAAGAATAAAACTGATCTTCTGTCAGGAAGAAAACATCTATGAGACTCTGGAAGAATTTACGGTAGAAAGTAATAAGAACAAGATGGAAAGGGGTGTGTCCTCTTCTATGTAGAAGAGGCGTGTTTTCTCCTACATGAATGGGGATGTCCTCTCTTGCATAGTAATGTTTGCCTGACAAAGAGGCCAAAAGATTTCCTCTAAACATCTTCTGTAGTCATTGTTTCAGGGTTTTCTGGTTCCTGAAGTTGATGAGCATTTCTGACACAGACACACTCAATGCTCACCTGCAGGAGGAGGAGAAGGAAGAGGAGGAGAAGGAGACACAGACACACTCAATGCTCACCTTTAGGAATCACTGTCAGGATGATGATGGAGATTGTCTTCAAAGGAGATCCTGATGGATCATTTTCTGGATTGATTACACACTTGTTTTTTCCAGAGTCTTCAATGGTCACATTCTTCAGAACCACAGACAGATCTCCATCCTTCATCCGATTGTCTTTCAGAAACACTTGGTTCTTGAAAGATTCATGATCTTTAAGATCAACACTGTTGTTCCAGTAGAAAAACACATTTCGCATCCTCTCCAGGTCAGTTGTGACCCACTTAAAAACTGGTTCCTCCATAATGTTTATATCTCCACATGGTAGAATGGCATTAGACTTAGACTTAGACTTAGACTTAGACTTAGACTTTGCTTTATTAATCCCTTTGGGATGGCACCCTTGGGGAAATTAAGTTTTTCAGCAGCTTACAGGGTATACATTAATAAAAAATAAAAAATCTCAATGTAAATATACATGATAAAAAATCTCAAAAAAATCTCAATGTACAGTAATAATAATAAAGAAGCAAAGAAGTACGACAGCGTAAAGAAGAGCAGTCTGTATGGCGGTATCAAAAACAGGTTGGGGTCCATGATTGACTTATTGCACATGATAGGTTATTACAGCATTAATTATTGCACTTATACCTTTTATTGCACATGAGTGGATGGATGAATTGCTGAATGGATTTGTTTGTTTGTTTGTTTGTTTCCAGTCCGCCTCTGCTATCTCCTCCCCCAGTGAAGCATTGTAGAGTGTGACAGACTGGTGCACAAACGAGTTCCTCAGTCTATTGGTCCTGCATTTTGGTACAAGCAGTCTCCCACTGAACAGGCTCCTCTGGTTGGTGATGACGGTGTGCAGAGGGTGGCTGGCATTGTCCATGATGTCCAGCAGTTTGTCCAGAGTCCTCGTCTCTGCCACCGTCACCAGAGAGTCCAGCCTCGTACCGAGATGCTACATCATCACTAAAGTAGTCAGAATTAATGACTTCAGACACATTTGTTTGATCTCTTCTTCAGGCTTCTGTTGTTTCATTTTTAATGAATAAAAAGTTCAAATTTCTTTGACAAATGAGTCTTTTCAACAAGATAAATGTTGGAATTGTTACTCTAAATCAATTCTCTTTACCCTCAGCCTTCTGCAGTGCATGCAGCTCCATTGTGATCCTTTTTTCTTTCCTCTCTCTTTCAGTGTCATTAAGTTTAGTCGAGGTTGCTGGCACCAGATTCCTGAGTCAGGCCAACAGCAGACGGACACACAAACCCAAATACGTCAAACTTCACTGTTTTCTACTCTGAGCTCAGGTTACATTCAGGGTGGTACTGTGACGGTGGTTGGGTGTTGGATGGGTCACACTGTTTGGAACTCCAGCTCATGCTGGTAACTGCTCTCTGGAGACGGTGCTGAGAAAGACGGAGAGGAGCTCTGAGAGAAAAGT
>NC_050529.1:3026371-3028988 GCF_002922805.2 Oryzias melastigma
GGGGGGGGGGGGGGGGGGGGGGCAGTGAAAACAGAGCAGCTGTCCAGGAAGTCCAGTGGAAACACCAACGTCTGCCAAATAGATTTGTCATCAATCTGTGTTTTATTGTTTCAGTTTGTGAGTTTAAGAGATATTTATGACTAGGGATGGGTGTTGTTATTATTTCATCAATACTACTCCTTTTACAGGTACTACTGGTCCATCTGGTATCTATTTTTACGGTGTGAAACAAGGAATCTCAGAGGGAAATGCCTGGCTGCTGCTGACTGCAGTGAAGGTTGAAGATAAAGACAGATTTGAATGTTACAGCAGAAGCCTGAAAGAAGAAGCAGAAAAAAGTTACGTCGGCCTGAAAGCACTAATCCCTCTGAGCCAGGGGTCGGGGACCTATGGCTCGCCAGCCATATGTGGCTCTTGATGATTACATCTGGCTCTCAGAACGATCATTAGGGATGTTGGAAACGACTTGCATCTCGCCTGTCAGCAAGACCAGGCGGCTGCTGGCGGTAGCAGGGAAAGGCGCCTGAGACAAAGAGGTTTTCAGGCAAGCAGCGCCTTACACCTGCCACTTTCTCCCGATTTTTGTATGATGATTGACGTGTGACGTCAGCGTAAAAACTACAAAACATGCATTACAATCTCAAACACTTCGCTCAAAGCCAAGACATTGACGAAGAAGATGGCGAAAAAAAAAAGATGAGGAGTATCGTAAATTGCAGGATGAATGGACCGAAGAATTTGCCTTTGTGGAAAGAGCGGGTTCTGCTGTATGTCAAGCTCTCAATGACAAAATTGCATCGATGAAACGGTCAAATGTAAAGCGGCACTTCGCCACACGGCATGCCACCTTTGCATCAAAATACCCCGCGGGAGACAGCAGAAAGAAAGCGTGCTAAGAGCTACTGAGGAGAGTGCAAGCTAGCCAGCAGCAACTTCGCGTCTGGACAAGGTGACTATAATTCTACTACCTTTGCTGGATCTTTAGCAATAGTGAGGAACAAATAATCATTCACAGATGGCGAGTATGATAAAACGTTCATGCTGGATGTAGCCAATGAACTTTTTGATGATCTTCCGAACAAAGACAAAATAATCAAATGGATAGAAGACACGCTTCTGTCGGCATGAACCGTTCATGATCGTACCATCATGATGGTAAACCAAGTAGAGGAAACACAAGTGAAGGACATTAATGCAGCGCTGTTCTTTTCCCTGGCTTTGGATGAGTCAACAGATGTAAGCCATCGACTACTTTTAGGAGCTCGATGGTTTCTGAAACTTTCCGTCAGCCTGTGGAGTTTTTGTCTTTATGAGGCCACACCCTGGTCTGAGAGAGGGATCCACGTTCTGCTCTGTTTGGAGCCCAGAAGAGAGTTTCTCTCAAGTGAAACGTGTTTTTATGGCAGCTATTTTAGAGTTTTATACGCATTCCTCAGTCATTAAAAATGACCCGCTTTACTTTCTTAAACTCTAAAGTTTAATCCTTCAAAGAAAAACAAGAGCAGGATTACAGAATGAAAACAAAGATCTTGGAGGTTTATGTAACTTCAGTAAATTGGAATATTCTGTACAAGAGACACGGCACAGAGATTGATGAGGTCTCCCAAAACAAATAAATACATATATAAGCTTTTCAAATTGTGCTGTAAAAAAGTCCAGAACAATGTGTCCTTCTCAAGATCCACTTTTAGCTGACGGGCACTCAGGAGCGCGGACAGGCACTCCTCTCCGCGCTCCTGAGAGGGATCCACTGCACAGAGATACACCTCAGCAGTGCAGCGCCGCCATCGGACGCAAACACTTCCTACAAGCATCTTGAGTTGTCAAAGTATTTAAGGCAAACCGGAAAGGTCACGCGATGGAAAAACAATTTGCGAATACATGAAACCGCAAATAAACACGAATAGGCAGGGAACACTGTATATCACACTTTATTTGTTATTCTCACAAATTAAAGCTTAATCTTTCACTTCAGGATATGGACTTCTAGATGCTACATTTAAATCTAAAAATTAATGGTATATGTAAAATATGACTAAATATATATGCAAATGTACACAAAAACATCTACATTCTAAATATAATTGTAAACGTTAAATGTAAACGGTATATCTAAATGATAAACCTAAATGTTAAATATAAATGTAAATGTTATATTTAAATATTAAATTTAAATATAAACGTTAATGTTAAATCTAAATCTAGAAAGCTGTATTATACCTATATGTCAAATATAATTAGGGCTGTCAGATTTGTCACGTTAAAAACGCGTTAATCTGACATGTGCTTGACGCCGACAATTTTTTTGACGCATTAATCGCGGATTTTTCTCATACGTGCCTTTCCATACCGCGCGTCCCCCCTTTAACTCACCGGCTGCTCTCACTAGCTCACGGGCGGGTCTCCAACCATCGAGCTGCGAGCTAAAACCGGCTGGCGCTAGGACCTGGAGAGCTCCTGCACTCTAACCCGGCTCCAGTTCGTGTTCAGTACCACGTCTGGTGGTACCGGTGTAGGTAGCAGATGTGCTCGGCCTGTCAGATTCCTCTCGATCGGATTATTTCGTTTTTGCGGCTGATTGCAAATATTGCTACAGACCCGTACGCCTGCTCAGAAG
>NC_050529.1:3029106-3032316 GCF_002922805.2 Oryzias melastigma
TGTATTATACCTATATGTCAAATATAATTGTTAAATTTACATTTTATTTCTAAATGTAAATGTACAATATAAATCGAAAACTAAATATTAATTCTCATTGTTAAATGTAAATGTTATATCTAGTTGTAATAGTTAAATCAGAATATAAATGTAATGAATGTTAAATCTAAATGCAAATGTTAAATCTTAATGTTAGTTTTAAAATGTAATATTAAATGCAAATCTTCATGTAAATTTAAATCTAAATTTCCGCTTAAATGTTAAATATAAATGTTTACCTCAAATGCTTGGGGAAAACTATATAGTGTAGGATTATATAGGGCCCTGGATTTTAAAGCAATTAAGACACTATTCTCTCTACTTTACTTACATTTTGTTTGAGGCCAGATTTTACGTTTAGGTTTTCCAAAATGAAAAGCGAATCCATACGAACATTTTTTGATGTTTATTTTTGACTTTACTGTGTTCTGATGATGACGATGTGGATGGTGTGTTAAAAAATAAAATTAAAACTGTTTTTTTAATTAATTTTTAGCAAAAAATGTTTGACAACAATCCATTGTGGTCTTTATTTGCTAATGCAGTGAGCATCGATGCACAGTGGTTTTTCGTAAAGACTTCTAGGAAATTTCTAATGCACTTGATTGAGTAATTGTAGATTTGGAGTACTAGGAAATGGCGAACGCACAGTTTTTGAATAGATGGGGATTAGGGTTGGAATTTTAGACATAACCTAGCTGTCTGGCTAGCTACAAATCAATTAGCACAAAATAGCATTGTAAAACAATTTTATTAAAATATGCACTAATGTAGTAAGCATCGATGCACGCTAGTTTTTCGCAAAGACTTCTGGGAAAATTCCAGTGCACTTGATTTTGGAGATATAGATTTGGGCAGCACTGGAAAATTGTGAATGCACTATATGGTGCGTAGCGAAAGAATTCGCCTGATGGGTGAGCCTTCTCTATGAAACCCCCGTCCCTGGAATGTGGTGACATCAAAATGACAAAAGAAAAAAAACTGAGACAACTCTTAGCGGTGGATCACTGGGCTCACGCGTTGATGAAGAACGCAGCTAGCGGACATAAATGAAGTCCCGTGTTGGAGTAAGCCTGATGATATCTAAAACTCAGCCTCTTAAACTGGAACAACATGCTGTCTTGGTAATTTGATGTCTACAAAAAGAAATTAAAAACATGAAAAAGTATATATATATATATGTATATATATATATATATATAGGCTATAAGACAAATAACTTTGATCTGGTATTAATTAGAAACCTTACAGTCACTTGACCACCCCTAAGTAACCCCTAGAGGAAAAATCCTGACATGTGAGTTGTCAATTTGATGGTTAAAACATTTTTTTTTAATATACATTCTTGCATATATTGTGCTACTTTTATAAGGAATGTTGAAAAAAGGCATTTTCTATACGTTTCTTGTGGTGATTTTTGACACCATTTGCTTGCCATACACCCTGCTTGGCACGCGCCGCGAAGCCCCGATCCAGAACATCACATCACGGCAGCGGTCCTCCTGGACGGAACGATGTGGCTCCTCGGCTCGGTTCTGTTCGTCGTTCTGGTCGGTTCATCCGTGTCACAACGTGAGTTAAAGTTTGAAATCAACCGACACGGCGGGAAACTGAGTTTTGTGGTTCAGCAGCAGCAGGTTTGAGAGTGGAAACGCGGGAATGAAAAGCTGCTCTCAGACTTCTTCAGACCTTCGGGGATTTCTCAGGATGATTGTAGAGAAAAACGCTTGAAGTGACGCTGGAAAACATCTCATTCACATCGGTGTCGGTGCAGAACGTGACCAGGAGAATGTTTTCCTCCATCATGGTGTTAGACATGGAGTCCATGTCTAATACAGGATCATTTCTCTGAAGAGAAATCATTGAATGAGCCTAAATAAATAAATAAACACATTTCTGGAGGGAGGAGTGGGACAATTTATTAACCCGGGAGTTTAAGACCAGCAGATTTTGAGCCAAATGAAAAATTAGGCAAACATTTAGCACAGAATATAAATGTTTAATTACAGGACTGCAAATAATCATGAATAACAAACAAATAATTATTGTAAAAAAGTTGTGGTTGAATAGAAATATTTCACAATATGATTATGTAAACAAAAGCTCAAATGAACTTTTTTTTTAACATTTGAATAAACAAAACCAAACATTCAGAATAACTCCAGATTCCAGAATCTACAGTAAGTAATCGTCTATTAAGTTTGCTCGTTTCTGCAACTTTATTTATTATTTTGTCACAGTCAATGGACATTCTTTCTCTGCTACCATGAACATAAAAGTGCTTCTTACTGAGCGCGCTCCGTAGCCTCTTTTTAGAAGCTTCTCTGACATGCAACTTCAGACAATGAAAGGGTCAACTAAAGTTTGTATGCCAGCACCATCTGGCGGGGAGTGGGTCAGACCGGTGGTAGTGGGGGTCCCATTAGGTATGGGACCTAGGTGGTCTGGCGGGTTGTGGAGAATTGGTGGGGGCCGCAGCTGGTCGGGCTGCCTCGGTCCCGTAAGTGACCCTTAAACATGGTTATTTTTGTAATGTTACTACCCTCTGTTACCATCTTCTACTTTCTCTAAATTCCCTTCTGGTACCTTTATTCTGTACCCCCCCCCCCTTCCATCCAGTCCAACAAGAAAAATGAAATGCAACAGGGGTTTATACTCAATAAACGCCTGTCGTGACACTGAAATCTGCCCAACACAAGAAGCTCTCAGCCCGCATTTATTTTTGGACAGCTGTTGGACAGAAGAAGTTAAAAAAAATAATAAAAGATTCATTTATGCTGTAGTGGAGCGAGTTGTGCTGGGTGGCTGTTTGGATGTTCTAAGTTCCAGAGTACAGTGAACGCATCAGGCAGAGACGCTGGTTGGCCTTCGTTTCTGTCATTCAACCTGCACCCAATCAGTTTGGACTAACTGGGTGCAGCTATTGGCTGAGCAGTGACAATAGGGAGGGGTTTCAAAGCTGTACGCCGTTGGTACGGCCTAAATCAACCAAAATAGAGATAATTGAAAAGAGATTCAATTTCAGTGCCTCAGTGTTTGAACGAGACTCTACAATATTCTACCATGAATCTCTCAGGAACCGAGGGCACGAGGCCAGTTTCACACGGTTAAAGTGTCCTCTGAGTTTGTCTTACACTGGTTGTTTGGTCTGCGGTTTCATTCCCAGCTCAG
>NC_050529.1:3032407-3061257 GCF_002922805.2 Oryzias melastigma
AATGCCAACAGCGAACGTACAGATAGCGTGCTTTTTTCTCTCTGCCCATGCGCCCTGCGCATGCATTTATCTGCCTAGGACCCCTGGCTGTCCACTAAAGGGCCTGAACAAAAATAAGAAAAATAGTGCAGAATTTACAACATAGAGATAATTGAAAAGAGATTAAATTTCAGTGACTCAGTGTTTGAACGGGACTCTACAATATTCTACCATGAATCTCTCAGGAACCCAAGGCACGAGGCCAGTTTCACACAGTTAAAGTGTCCTCTGAGTTTCTCTTACACTGGTTGTTTGGTCTGCGGTTTCATTCCCAGCTCAGGCGAATTCACCTGCATTGTATTTAGCCTAACAGTGTGTTTCCATCACACTGACGACTGAAGACTCTGGAAGATACGAGTGTAGAGTCTTAAGACAAGGATCCAGATAGACATTGGAATCTGATCTCCATCATCAACCTGACAGTGACTCCTCCAGGTGAGCATTGAGAGAGTGTGTGGATGAGAGGGATGATCAGATGTGTTTTCTGAAGATGTTGTTACAAATCAGTGTAACAGATCATAGTCATGTTCAACACACACCTGTACCACAGACCACCCCACAGCATCATATTACACATTTAGTGTCTTTATTTTAATGTGTCAAAGTCTCTGCTCGACGCTGGTCTAAAAGTATGTTTATGAACCTGACGCTCGTGTGGGAGGAGCTACTGTCAAAGGTTTTCTCAAACTCTTAATGAAAGATGATGAGAGATCTGGTTGATTTCTGTTAGAGTTCCTCTAACATGCTGGTAATCAGGTCTCCATGTCTGGATCTTCTGATGCAGGTGTGTTCAAGTCTGCTGAACCTGGAGAGAACGTCACTCTGAGATGTGGAGATACAAACATCAACAAGGATTTGGATCTACAGTGGAGGAGACTTAACGAGGAGTGGAATAAATATGTGTTTTTCTACTGGAATAACAGTGTTCATCTTGACGGTCAGCATGAATCTTTCAGGAACCGAGTGTTTCCAGAGGACAGTCAGATGAAGGATGGAGATTCTGTGGTTCTGACAAACGTGACCATTAATGACAATGGAATATACCAGTGTTTCATCAGTAAACACGATGGTCTATATAGAGGATGGAAGATGATCCTCAGCATCGAGCTGGTGGTGTTTCCTAAAGGTGAGCATTGAGTGTGTGAATGAGAGTGAATGTATGTCAGAGTGAAAGGTCTCAGATCAGACGTGTTTTCTGAAGATGTTGTTGATGAGACTCTGCAGGAAGCAGCTGATGAGGAAGAGGAGAACATTCTGATCTTCATCATCATCATCTCTGTCTCTGCAGGAGAGGAAGATGGAGGAGGAGAGAAAGATGGAGGAGGAGATAAAGATGGAGGAGGAGTCAAAGATGGAGGAGGAGTCAAAGATGAAGGAGGAGTCAAAGATGGAGAGATCAAGGATGGAGTAAAAGAGGAGGAAAGAAGATCTAGTCAAGGAGTTCTTCTTGGGATGGTTCTGTCAGGTCTTCTTCTTGCAGTTCTGGTTCTGGTTGTTGGTCTGTGGATCTCCAAGAATCAAAAAGGTTCAAACCAAAGTTCCAGAGGTTCCAACAATCATCGGAATCCTGACGGTGATCTTCTGAACTCGGAGAGAAACACAGAACCTGTAGTGTGATTCTGGAATGAGAGCAGAGCTCCGCCCACTCCGTCACTTCTGTTAATTATTGCTTATTTTACTGTAAAGATGGCCGCTTTATTTACTCTGCTATGCTAATCAGCTGTTCTGTTTGCTAGCATGCTAAAGCGCCGTTGTTAACCTTCATTTAACCACATTTGACGGATAAATACGACAAAATCAAACGATCAGAAAAACTGATTCGGATTTCAACATTAGCATGAATAAACGATGTTCAAACTGTATTAACATGAATCTTTACGTTCAATCAATCTATGAATCTATTTGACTTCAGAGCTAATCAGTGTTATTGATATTATTGATAAATGATGTCAATCTAGTGACTAGAATACTCTAGAAGAAGATTTTCTGTCTGTTTGCTGCCCTCTAGTGTTCTTTATTTGAACAGTCAGATGAGTCTAGAACCGTCTTCATACGTTTACAGATGACTGTTTTATTAAAGAGAATAATGTTTCAGAAAGATCCGGTCCTCCTCATTGGGATGTAGGGGTCTATTATCAGCTGGTTCTGATCCAGACTGATCCGGTCCTCCTCATGGCGGTGTAGGGGTCTTATTATCAGCTGGTTCTGACCCGGTCCTCCTCATGGCGGTGTAGGGGTCTATTATCAGCTGGTTCTGGTCCGGTCCTCCTCATTGGGGTGTAGGGATCTATTATCAGCTGGTTCTGACCCAGACTGACCGGGTCCTCCTCATTGGGTGTAGGGGTCTATTATCAGCTGGTTCTGATCCGGTCCTTCTCATTGGGTGTAGGGGTCTATTATCATCTGGTTCTGACCCAGACTGAAAGTCAGACAATTCCAACACGTCTCACATTACAGAAAAACCTGTTGCTGTTGCAATATTTTCTATTGTAGTGCATGAGCAAACCGACATGCAGCAAGCCAGATTTCTCGATTTATGCTTTACATCCTTTTAGTATTTATTCATTCATTTATTTATTTTTTCTTTCATGGTGTGGCGATATGTCGATGTGTGTTTGTTTTTGTGCGTGTGTGGAAGGGTGGGGCTTGTGGGTATTATCTTTTGTTTTTAAAATGTTATATTTTTTTATGTTAAGCACTTTGAGTGAAATTCATTTTTTAAAAAAGTGCTATACAAATAAAGTTTGATTTGATTTGATTTGATACATCCGTCACCTGGGTGATCTGAAACACCCCTTTGACTGTCATAACACACCTACACCTACACAGCTCACAGGTAAGGTAGGTGGGCGGAGTCCTAAAGAAAATATCAACGCAGCAGCAGGAGTGATGGCGATCCTCGGTTCGGTTCTTGTCTTCGTTCTGGTCGGTTCTTCTGTTTCCAGAACATCAGGTGAGATGGTAGAAAACAAGACGTGTTCATGAATGAGAGACTGAAAATGAAGTGAAAACAGCGGGAAAATCTTCTCTTTGAGAATCAGCAACAACGTTTGTGTCTGAGTGGAAAAGTGAAAGAAAACGTCCTTGATTAGAACAGACCTTTGAACTGATCGTTATGAGTCTGTAAATGATTACAAGGTCAAACAGCAAATACAGAATAAAAACAAGAACAATGAAATTAAAGTAAATCAATCTGAACAAAGAGAATCAAACAACAGAATAATTTTAATACAGAAACAGAAGAGAACTTTTCATTCTATTGTTTCTGTTTCTTAAATCATCTTCAGTGATTCCAGGTTTGATTAGGATTTATTGGAAAATACTCTGATTTTATATCATTAATTTTTGAGTGGTCGTCATTCTTCATATATTTATATTTATGTATTTTGTTTAAAAAGATTTTTAATATGATGGCATTTAATGAAGATGTTTGTGGAAAATCATTTATTCATTTATTCTTCTTCTTGGCCGTTTTGTCCCTTTTGGGATCGTGCGGGTGCTGGAGCCTAACCCGGCTACTGATGGGCGAAGGCGGGGTTCACCCTGGACAATCAAGTGAAAGTTGTCTGATCTATTGCTAACTATCAAATATAGAGAACGAGGAATTTTGGGGCTAAAAAATAAACTATTTGTCGTTCATGTTACTATAACCTTCTGTACGTTACAGATGACTCTTTATTTCAATGCTGTCAAACTTTCAGCTCTCTGAAAATTCTTCATACTTTCTGTTATTTCAACAGTTTGATGTATTAACACATTTCTAATTCAGATACAGGCTGCTGATATGTCTTGGATATGATAAATAGTTTTTAGAATATAAAGCAAAAAATAAGATTTTTTACTTTTTTTTTAACTTGTCCTGTCCAACAGCTGAGCCAACAGATGTGGGCTGAGAGCTTCTTGTGTTGGGCAGATTTTACTGTCACAACAGGGATTTATCAAGCAAAATATAAGATTTTAACATCTGTAGGAAGTAAACAAGAAAACATTCAAACATTTGGAGCTTTTCAAAGTTTTAACTTCATTCTTCCAGCTACTAAAAAACTTTTAACCTTTAAAACATTCTATAACTGTTGTATTATTTCAGTTCTCAGCTTTCAAAATTATCTAGACTTTCTTTTTAAAGATTAAAAGTTTAGTTTTGAAGATTGAATGGATTTCTAACAAAAGTCGATGAGCAGAATGTTCTGGAGCTGGACTGATAACATCATCACTGTGATGAAGAGGCGCTTGGATCCATATGCAAACAAGGTTCAATAACAGCCATGAACAAAGGGGCAAAGCAAAGGCAGGTCAAGGTCCAGGGAAAAAGCAGATAGGCAAGAGAGGAGACAGGAGGAGATCACAAACCAGGAGTAGTAACGAGGAGAACCACTCAGACATGTATACCAGGCATTCCAATGACTGCACACTGAGGGGTTGACAGCTGGCAGGCTAAATACTGGTGGTGATGAGGAAGATGGGAAACAGCTGAGGAGAACCTAGAGAGGGAGTGCCAAGTCAACACTCTGGTGAGGGCTCCCTCTGGTGGTCAGATGGGAGAATTCTGACAATCCTTACAGTCATTGTTCAGATTCACTACATAGTGAACTACATCCAGTATTTACCATTTTACCAGAGTCCAAATCTACATTTCTAAGATCGAATGTCCATGAAATTTCCCAGAATTCTCTAGAATAAAACCAGAGTACGCTGATGTTCACCAGATTAGCAAGTATAGACCACAATGCATTGTGTTTGAAGTTTCTTTTTTGGTATAAAGATGTATTTAAATTTCTGTTTTATAAACCATCCAAGTTTTTGATCTTCAGAACACAGTGGATTCAGAAACAGTCTTCATCAAATGTTCGGATTCAGTTTTTACATTGATGATGTCATATTTGCTGTTAACAGAATAACCTCTCTGATCTCTGATCTCTGATGCAGATCTGAGGATCACCGCTGGATCTGGAGAAAACGTCACTCTGAGATGTAGAGATACAAACATCACTGAGAATTTCCTTTTAAAATGGATCAAACCAAACCTACAAAGAGAAGAAACTTTGTTTTTATACAGGAATGATGGAATTCTACAAGACCAGGATGAATCTTTCAGGAACCGAGTGTCTCTGAATAACAGTCAGATGAAGGATGGAGATCTGTCTGTGGTTCTGGAGAACGTGACCATTAATGACACTGGAACGTACGAGTGTAGAGTCATACATAGAGATGATTCACAGAGAGAATGGAATCTGATCTCCACCATCAATCTACAGGTGTCTCCTCCTCCAGGTGAGCATTGAATAGGGCTGTGGATCATCACTTAGGTGGCGATCCGATCTGATTCACGAATCGAATCACGATTCTTAATTTTTAATATGTTTATTGCTATGTGTATGTCTATTTACTGGATGGATGAAAATTTAAATTATTTGTATTTAATCATCATTTATACATGTATTTAGAACAGGAGATCAGAATGAACAAAACTGATTAAAAAACACAAAGATTCAGATAAAAATAAATGTTGTTTGTCATTTTAAACTTTTTTTTATCAATCTTCTGGTTCAGCAGTAAAACAACATAAAGGATAAAATCTCTGCCGTTTTGGATCATTTAACAACAAAACGTGAAAATGTTCTCCACAGTTTTCTATCCTCAAAGTTCTTCAATATTTTATGTTCTAATCATCACATATTGGTGCAGAGCCTGTATGAAGAAGTTCTTTTTTTTCTCAGCAGAATCAGCTGATTCACGTTGATTACATCCTTTCAGCAGCGCGAGGCTGTTTCTTCAGAATAAGCTGGAGTTTCGTTAATTACGTCAAATGTTGAAGAGTTATCATAACCAAAAGAATGTAAACACTGGAGCTAAAGCTCCGATGTTAAAGCTAATTCATTGTTTCAGAAGTTATGTCTGTGAGCAGAACTTCAGTCTCAGTTTTTGAACAGATAGTTTTACTTTGAAAACCGGAAGCTTCACCGACACGAAGATGTGTTTACTTCCGGTGGAAGTACGGCGGCTCTTTGTTTTAGTTCGTAAACTTAAAATCCTACATTACTCTCGATTTCAGAGCAAAAATACATCGACCCTGATGATATTATGATCAAATTTTACTTGAATTTACTACATTTATAAAGATCGCAAATCAGCGATCTCGGACATCGCGAATATCTGTACTCGAATTTTCTGGAGCAGATCGGGAATACCCGAGCACCCGGATACTCGTTACAGCCCTCGCATTGAGTGTGTGGATGAGAGTGAATGTATGTCAGAGTGAAAGGTCTCAGATCAGACGTGTTTTCTGAAGATGTTGTTGATGAGACTCTGCAGGAAGCAGCTGATGAGGAAGAGGAGAACATTCTGATCTTCATCATCATCTCTGTCTCTGCAGGAGAGGAAGGAAATGATGGAGTCATAGGTGAAGATGAAGACGGTTTAGATCATCTTAATCAGTCTGTTCTTGTTATTATTGTTGTTTTTGGTGTTTTTACTGCTTTAGTTCTTGCTCCTGGTTTTGTTGTTGTTGTTTATTTTGCTATAGTTGTATGCAGGAATAGCAAAGAGTTTCAGGGGTTCCAGCTAACAGCATGATACTGAACCTGGTGACAAAATCTCTGACCTGAACCGACCAGCACCAACAGCAGGTTGTTGAGGAACAGGATCCAGAAAAACACAGAACATAACAGAGAACTTAGAAACTGTTAAACAGACGGACGGCTGTTAATCTGACAGCAGAAGAAGGAAATCTGTCTTTGGAGCCTCTGGAGTCCAGAGATCTGTCATTTAACATCACTGTGATATCTGGATGGATTCTGTTACAATAATATCTGTTGCTGAGAAAACTGATTTTGAACCATTAAGCTCCAGTTTGTTACATGAACCTCATTTTGACTCTAGATCTGTGATGAATAATCATTTCTGGAATATGTAATAATCTTTTTTTAAGACATTTATAAAGACTCTATTTTTATACTTGACATGTTTAAAGGTTTCTAGAATGATGGGATGTCTATAATTACAAACTACAAACCAGAATATGAAAACTGTCTTATGTATTATTTTAAATATTGAAGTAGATGATAACAGAGGAGAGCTTTTTAAGTTCATTTACTCTCTATAGTTTTCAAGTAATGAGACTGTTTTTAACAAACCTCATAATTAATAGATTCAATGTACAGAATGTATAAATCTATGATATTATAATGGCATCATTTACATATGGATGAATGTATATTTATCTTTATTTGTGTTTTCCAGTTAAACCACGACTGATCAACTTCATTTGGATGTTTTTATTAACAGAAGTTGAGATTATTCTGTGTTTTTGTTGTTCTTGGTCGTATTCTGAGCTGTTCTTCTCACTCACACCACTTCCAGCTTCCTTTCTGAGACATAGTTTCTGCAGAGCGGCAGGAGTTCAGTAGAAATTCTCCTCTGAGTTGTAGACAGGACTGTTGGCCTGGAGTCAGCCCATACCCATTTCCCATCATCCATCTGTTTACACTCTCTTCAGCTAGCTTACAGCCCAAAGCTAACGTTAGCGGTGCAACAAAAATGACAGAAATATCGTTTCTATCCATCCGTCTGGTTCTGATCCAGATTCCAGCTCAGACCTGGAAAACAAAGACGTTCACGGATCTATTTATCTACAGGTGGAGGAATCTGAAATGGGCGGAGCAGGAAGCTTGTGGCCACGCCCACTGTCTTTTCTACGTCTCAAATGTGATGTTTTTTAAGAAGTGACTATTTGCATGTAATCTGGGCGGAGTCAGGGTTGGGTTAGAATAAGTTAATTTCATCCACACGTGTCACATGACCGTGTTACGTGTGATCAAGACACATTTCTATCAGTTTTTATGTTTAGTCGCATACATTCGTCAGTAACATTGGCTGTTTTTATACAGATTTTCTTTCATTAATCTGGTTCTAATTCATGATTTGAATGAAGAAATATTCAGAAATGCAATTTAGATTTTAATTTTCTTTACATGTCATAAAATTCTGCAGGAACCTGTTAAAAACAGCATTTTCATCAGAGTGGATCTTTAAATCTGTCCACAGAAACTGACTTTATAAATCATGAAGTTTTATTTCTGCTCATGACTGAATACATAATAACTCTTTACAAACACGCTGGTCGTTTTTCTTTAGTGTTGATGTAATTCTAACGTCTGACCAACAGATGTCACTATAGTTTCAGTCAGTCAAATAATTCACATCTGAACCATTTTAATACATAAACCTCTATTGTGTCTTTAAGAGGTTACTGTGAAGTAAATAACTAGTAAAGTAAAAGTAAACTAACTCAGTTTTTCCATTCCATTCAGTTGTAGAAACATTCATATTTATCCACCAGGAACAGACTACAGTACCCATAATGCACCAACAATCCATCACGTCATGCAGCTTTGTAGTTTACCAACATTTAAATAAACATTTTGACAGATTAGTGATGTTGTTAACCACAGAAAATCACTTTGAGGTCAGTAAAAACCAGATTTTATATTTAAGATGATTATAAAGATTGTTTGAACAATTTAAAGATTTTAAATTCCACATCTTGCTCAATAAATAAATACGGACGGAGTCACTGAATTAACTCTGATTTGATTTTGGTTTGTTAGATTTATACATTTCTGTCATAAATGCACCACAATGATCTTGTTTGGTTTAAATCTTCATTTACATTTCAAATAAATATATTTAATTTTAAAAACCAAAGTGTCTCCCACATTCATAAGTTGATCTTTTCTTTTTTGGATCCACTTTCTGGGTCTGAGGGAAACCTGGTCTCAGGTTGGAACAAAGACTCTGAGGTTTGATGGTCTTTGGTTCTGATCCTCTGCAGGATCTCCTCCTGGACCGTCTCAGCTGAGGTTCTTTAGACCGTCTGAACATCAGGATGTTTAAAGAGAACAAACTGGATCTGAGATCAAACAATTAAACCTCAGTAGATGTAGAAAGTGACGTTTTAGACTGACACCAGAACCAAAGTTCAGTTTATGATGAAAACTGAGAAGTAGAATAGAAACAACAACAAAAAAAACAGAAGTGGATCAGATGATCCTCTACTCAGCAGGTAGAACAGAAGCAGATGGACGTTGGACCATGTTGCTGTTCGGTTCTGTTCTTCTCTTCATTCTGGTCAGTTTGTCTGTTTCTGGATCTTCAGGTGAGAAAAAAATCTGAAAATGAACCAAAATCAGAAACAGGAAAAAGTTTGAATTTCTGGTGAAGCAGAAACAACATTTAGACAGAAGAGAAAGTAAAACTGGATCTGTCATCATTAAATACAGATTTATGACCTAAATGTCTAAAAGAGATTCTCTTTATGATGAGATTTTTCACTTTAAAGTAACTAATTCTTTAGTTTAAATTCTTGATTCTCTCAGTTATTCCTGCAGTTTTTGTCTCAAATCTCTTCATTCATCCAAAGTCTGATTGTGTTTCTTTTCTTAGATTTGATTTTTAGTTTTTTTAGATTTTATCATCCAGAGGAAACGAATAAGAAAATGTTCTAAAACTGTTTTATCTTTCAAACTTCTATAAAGAACAGACATGAACCTTTGAAATGTTCAGGAAAGATTGAATTGTTTCAGTTGTATTCAGATCATGAATATCTCTTGTTTTTTTAAACAGTAGTATTCAGATTTATGAGTATTTCCTGTATTTTAAAGTATTTCTAATGAAAGTCAGAGAGCAGAACGACTAGAATGATGACATCATCACTGAGAGTGGAGCCAAAATCGTTCTGTTTAACTTACTTTTCTACTGACTGAACTCTATCAAACTTTTGTTGTTTCATCAGAATCTAAATCTACATTTTCAAAATCCAGTGATCAAGAAATTACCCAGAATTCTCTGTAAAAACCAGACTGTATTGATGCTCATTAGATTAGCAACCATAGAACAGAATGTATTTAGTTTGAACATTTTTCTATGTGAAAAATAATATATTTAAATTTATATTTATGAATGATCTTCAGAACACAGTGGAGTCAGAATAAAATGTTCTTATTTATGAGGTTTTATTTTGTTAAATCAGTGACGTCTTTTCTGCTTCTAAAAAACAGAAGTGGTGAACATGAGTCTGAGTTGGTTTTAAAAACCACTAGATAATCCTGAAATATGCAGAATTCTATTGGTTAGGAAGAAGAGAACTTAAACAGTTTCATCTATTTATACCTTCAGGAAACAGCGTCACTTCCCAAAATACACTAGTGCAGCTGGAAGTAGAAGTTTTCTAGTTCCTGTCCAGTTACAGAACAGAATCGCTGTAATCTCTGATCTCTGATACAGATCCGGAGATCCTTAAAGCTGAACCTGGAGAGAACGTCACTCTGAGATGTGAAGATACAAACATGGATGAGATTTTCCTTTTAGAATGGATCAAACCAAACCTGTGGGGAGAAGAAACTGTGTTTTTATACAGAAGTGACGGTATTTTGTTTGAAGCTCAGCCTGAGTCTTACAGGAACCGAGTCTTTCTCAAGAACAGTCAGATGAAGGATGGAGATCTGTCTGTGGTTCTGAAGAACGTGACCAGTAATGACAACGGAACGTACGAGTGTAGAGTCAGACAAATGAATGCTCTACAGAGAGGATGGACGCTGATCTCCATCATCTACTTGTTGGTGCTTCCTCCTCCAGGTGAGCAGTGAGAGTTTGTGTCTGAATTCCCCCCTAATCACTATATAGTGTGTTCGTCATTTTCTAGTGCTGTCAGAATCTACATTTAACAAATCGAGTGCACTAGAAATTTCCCAGAAGTCTTTGAGAAAAACTAGCAAAGAAAAGCAAAGTTTATTTGCAGCACATTTCATGTACAGAGACAATTCAAAGTTCTTTACATCAAACATTAAAAGAAACAATCAAAAGAAATAGTAAACATGTGATCATTAAAATAAAATGAAAAGAAAGTAAAAATATTTTAATTTAAAACAAGCATAGATAAACAGTCAGACGTAAACTTTTGAATACATATTAATCAAACTGAGAACAGGTGAGTCTTTAACCTGGATTTAAATACACTGAGTGTTTCAGCTGATCTAAGGTTTTCTGGAAGTCTGTTCCAGATCTGTGGAGCATAGAAGCTGAATGCAGCTTCTCCATGTTTAGTTCTGACTCTAGGAACTGATAAAAGACCGGATCCAGATGACCGGAGAGGTCTGGCTGGTACATACTGGGTCAGGAGGTCAGTCATGTATTTTGGTGCTAAACCATTCAAAGCTTTATAAACCAGTAACAGAACTTTAAAGTCTATCCTCTGACAGACAGGTAACCAGTGTAAAGACCTCAGAACTGGACTGATGTGGTCTACTTTCTTGGTCCTTGTGAGAACCCGAGCAGCAGAGTTCTGAATAAGCTGCAGTTTCCTGATGGATTTTTTTGGTAGTCCTGTAAAAACACTGTTACAGTAATCAAGTCGACTAAAGATGAAAGCATGCACTAGTTTCTCCAGGTCCTGCTTAGACATCAGATCTTTAATCCTTGAGATATTTTTGAGATGATAATAGGCTGATTTAGTGACTGCCTTAATGTGTTTATCAAATGTAGGTCTGTGTCTATCACTACACCCAAGTTTCTGGCCTGGTTGGTAGTTTTTAGTTGAATAGATTGAAGCTCTGAAGTGACGTCTAACCTTTTTTCTTTAGCCCCAAAGACAATAACCTCAGTTTTGTTTTTGTTTAATTGAAGGAAGTTGTGACACATCCAGTCATTAATGTCCTCAATGCATTTACCAAGAGCCTGTACAGGGCCTCGGTCTCCTGGTGTCAGTCTAATATATATCTGTGTGTCATCTGCATCGCTATGGTAACTAATGTTGTTGTTCCATCAATGTTCACTAGAGTAGTGAATATAAACCACAATGCATTACTGCTGAACAATTTCGAAAAGAGAAAAAGGGTTTAAATGTAATTTTATTCACAAAACATCCACATTTTCACCATTAGAACTCATCAGAACACCATCACCATAAATAGAAGTCGTGAAATGTTTGTATTTATTAGATTTTTATTTTGTGAGATCCGTGACATCATTTCCAGTGTTAAGAAAAAACAAAGAAAAGTAGTGAGCTTTGTGTCTGAATTACCTTTAAAATCCAGGACACTATATAGTTTTTTAGTAGTTAGGGTTAGGGGGGAATTCGGACAACAGTCGAGTGTCTGTGTGGATGAGAGTGAATGTATGTCAGAGTGAAAGGTCTCAGATCAGACGTGTTTTCTGAAGATGTTGTTGATGAGACTCTGCAGGAAGCAGCTGATGAGGAAGAGGAGAACATTCTGATCTTCATCCTCTGTTCTCTGCAGGAAGCAACTGCTCTGATAATAATAATAATAATAATAATAATAATAATAATAATAATCTTTATTTATAAAGCGCTTTTCATGACCCGCGCCAGCTCAAGGCGCTGTACATAAGAAACATAAAGAAAGAAAACATATAAACATTTAAAAACAAGCAAATATCTATTATATCTTAAAAACGTAGCTAAAAAAACATAAGAGTAAGTGTAATTAAATAATTAAAAGAAAGAAGGTGGAACGAGGCCTCACCATAGGTCACGGTCCTAACCCGTGGAACAACTAACAGGCCGGTGCCGGAGGACCTCAGGGTCCGCGACGGCTCGTACCTTAAAAGAAGGTCCCAAGATAAGAAGGCCCAGCACAGTTAAGACTTTAATAAATTATTAAAAGAATCTTAAAATTGATCCTGAAATGCACAGCGAGCCAATGCAGCGATTTTAAAACTGGTGTAATGTGCTCCTGCCTTCTGGTCCTCGTCAGAACTCGTGCCGCCGAGTTCTGTAATAACTGTAAGTTTGTAAGAGATTTTTGAGGTAAACCAGAGAGCAGGGCATTACAGTAATCTAAACGACTAAAATAAAAGCATCAGCACCTCTGCGCTGGCAAGAGAGGAATGGGCGGACTCTGGTAATGTTTCTGAGGTGATAAAATCCAGTTTTGATGACATTTTTGATGTGAGGGCTAAAATTTAGTTCAGAATCTAAAAAGACGCCCAAGTTTCTCACACATTGAGAGGATTTAAAACTCTGAAGACTTGGTAAAATCATCTCTCTCTTGTCTTCAGGACCAATTAGTAAAACTTCGGTCTTGTCCTGGTTGAGCTGCAAGATGATGAGGAAGAGGAGAGCATTCTGATCTTCATCATCATCTCATCATCATCTCTGTCACTGCAGGAGATAAAGGAGGACTAGGAGATGAAGATGAAAGAGGAAACAAAAATGGAGGGGGAAAAGAGGAAGGAGACAAAGATGGAGACAGTCATGGTCGTCTTGGTTGGATCGCTCTGTCATTTCTGCTTCTTCTGCTTCTTCTTCCTCCTGTTGTTTGGATCTTCAAGAAGAAAAAATGTTCAAACCAAAGTTCCAACAACGGGTTAAATCCTCAATGTGATTTTCTGAACACATAGAGAAACACAATAGATTCTGCAATCTCCAGATCTCTTCTGATCCTGATCTGGATCTTCTCAAACTCTGAAACATTTCAGACTCAAAGTCCAAAGAGTCCAAACTCAGAAGTTTCTTCCTTGTGGAGCTAAATCGGGGCCAATATTATTAGAAACCTAAATAAATCAAATTGAAAAAAATATTGGTGTTTGGTAAAAAAAAAAAAAAAAAAAAAAGTAAAATGTCCAAAACGTTTTGCTTTTCTAAAACAAACTTAGTTATTTTCAGCTTCAAATGTTCTGTTTTTTAGGTTTCAAAACTCAAAATTTCAAATTCAAAGCTTTTTTTTTCAGTTTCAAAACTTTTGGCCTTGTTCTGGCGCTTAGGAGGGCGGGGCTAACACGAAGGACCAATCAAAATCGATGAGGGTGTAACTTTAGTCCTGGTACATTTACTGAGTCTGAGAACTGTAATAATTACAGTCAGAAAATGGCTGTTTAGTCTGTGCTATCACAGTCTGAAGTTGCTCTTTACGGTTGTAAAAAGCAGAGTTTTATCACGCACAAACCGAGCATCCAAAACGCTGTTCTAGCTCAATTTTCTTTGATTGATTTTTTGGGTTTCAAATAATATTGGCCCCAATTTAGCTCCATACTTCCTGAGAAGCTCCAGAAACATCTGGATGAACTCTGACAGAAGATGGAAAGATGAAGAGGAGGTTGTGGGTTCAAATCCTCTGTCGACTCTGAATGAGATCCAGATCTCTGATAGACTCTCAGCTCTAAGGAGTTGGAGGATAAACGACTGAATACTACCAGGAAGAAGCTGTGTCTGCAGCTCACCCCTCCCCCAGAGGAGGAGTCATGATCTTTGTAAATATATTTAAAGAATCATTTGAAGGAGTTTTATGCAGTGATATATACGTATTATTATGCTAATAGATTTTATTACATGTAAAAAACATTATTTATTTGTTTACTTTGATGAGTCTGACAAACAAGATATTATTGTTTCAGATTTGACTGAAACTCATCAATAAATCTGCAGGTCAGTGAATTGTGGATGAAGATTCATGAAACATTTCAGCACTTTGATAAACTGTACAAATACTAGATTAATACTGGATCAATGCTGTATTAATACCATTTCTATTTATGTTTCTCTTTTTTGTTTGTTGTTGTTTGTTTTAAATTGTAAAATGTTTTGAGCTACAATGTATCTAAAGCACTTTAAATACATAAAGATTGATGATATTCAATTAAAGTCATTTGTATTTATATAGCCCAATACCACAACACAAATGTTCCAATATTCTTCATTCAAGTAATTTATATCCGTTTGTTGAATAATAACCAAACAAGGTCAGATTATACTCAGACTTACTTTCTGCTCTGTAACATGTTAATATGAAACAGGAAAAAGTTTTTAAATTAATGTTCAAGCTGATCACCACTGCATTTACGGGGGCTGAAAATGAAGAATGATGCTGCCCAGTTGCAGACAATTTATATTACTATAATTAGCCAACTAAAAAAAGTAAAAACATTTAGTTTTACATACAATAAAATTATCATCACAGAATTACCTTAACTGTTCTGATCATTTTTTTGTTATCAGACACATGATTGTTTCATACCTGACGTGTTTTGATGGAGACCTGTCAAAGTCTGACAGGTGACTCCGCCCTCCAATGTCCGGCCCACTGCTGGAGGATGTTGCTCCAAGTATGTGAGAACAGGAAGGCCCCCTCATCTCTGTTCATGCCAGTCTGGGCTCGCTTTCTGATCTCCACTGCCTCCATGATCCATCTTTAAAGTCTGTTTTCTTCAGTGTGTTTTGTTCTGATGTTTACAATCCTATTGCTGTAGGTATGAAATATTACACATGGAATACTTTTGGTTTTTAAACAAATATAATTATAATACTATTTCAACTATTTTCTTTGTGCAATATCCATTTAAAAGCATTTTTTAGAGTTAATGCCAGAACATGTTTAAAAAAGCTATTTGACCTGCTGTTTGTGAATTAAGTAACATTTGAGACATATTGAATATATATATATATATATATATATATATATATTTTAGAGCTGTCGGGCAATTAAAATTTTTAATCGCGATTAATCGCATTGTCCAGAGTTAACTCACGATTAATTGCAAATTAATATGTGGCCTCTTTTTAAGGAAAAAATGTGTGCTTCTTGGAATTTAGCAGTTCTGCATTAATTATGAAAACAAGAATGGTAAAATTAATAGTTTTCATCAGAAATACTCTATTTTGTAACATTGTATTGAGATAAACTTTCTTAACAATAAGAGGCTGTAACATAAAATGCCTAACAAAAGCCCAAGTGCAAGTGAAGGGCATTTTAAATTCAAAACTTCAATCAACGTTCAGTAAAATAAAATAAAAACATCAAAAATAACATTTCCATAACACTTTCATGTTCATTTTTTGTCAGGACCAAATCTTTTCCTCCTCTGCTGAACTACAGTAATCAATGAAATAGAGATTTATCATTTCCAATGAACTTTTGTTTTTTAAAACATTAAAGACTGAGAAAAGCGGGATACACTGTGGATAGTTTGAGTCTGTTACTGCCGCCGCGTTCTCTGGCTGCAGCTCGATGCAGCGACGTGTCCAGCGGAGCTCACGCCATGAATATGCTGGCAGACAGAGAACTATGCTGGGGCTGGATCACGCTTAAACCTCCAGAACATTTAAAACGTCCCCCGGTGAGCTTGCTGTTCAGAACGTCGGGGGTCCGCAGCTCTCGGGACGCGGCGCCGGACGCGAGCCGGTACCACCAGACGTGGTACTGGACGCGAACCGGAGCCGGGTTAGGGTGCAGGAGCTCTCCAGGTCCTAGCGCCGGCCGGTTTTAGCTCGCAGCTCGGAGGTTGGAGACCCGCCCGTGATCTAATGAGAGCAGCCGGTGAGTTAGAGGGCGGGACGCCCGCGCGCGCGGTGTGGAAAGGCACGTATGAGAAAGTCCGCGATTAATGCGTCAAAAAAATTGTCGGCGTCACGCACATGTCAAGTTAACGCGTAATTAACGCGACAAATCCGACAGCCCTAATATATATATATATATATATGTGTATATAGACAGTGTCAAGATGCCTCGGACTCCTCCTGCTGGATTGGTGCAGCCTCTACCTGTTCCATCCAGACCTTGGTCCTATGTTGCGATGGACTTAATTACTGGGCTCCCTCAATCTAGAGGTAAAACCGTCATACTCACCGTGATTGACAGATTCTCCAAAGTGGTGCATGCCATTCCTCAATTATCAATAAGCACTCAATATTATTAGTTGATGATCCACACTTGATCTGATCAGAACCAGATTTCATAACTAAAATGCAGTAACGGAAGTGGTGGAATTATGTATATTTGCTTCTTTCCATTCTTTTTGATGGCAATCAATCAAACACTACCTGATTTTAGTTAATAATCACAATATTTAATGAATCAACTGTGACTTAAGTGTGTCTTATTTTATTTTTTTTTAATTAATGTATTTCATTATTTCTGTATTAAGTTTGATTAACCTGTGGGATTTTTTGTTTTGCGTTGTTCACAATGTATGCTCGAAATGAACCAAATCAATCAACCAATAATTTTTCATTGTACTACAGTCCTTAAAATGATTGTTTACCATTTTATTATTTTATTTAGCTCTTCATTTATTACATCAATAAGTTATTAATTGACTGTAGAATCTAATCTATTTGTATCATCAGCAAATAAAATGAGTTTTAACATTTTAAACATTGAACGTTTCATTTCTGTAAATGTTGAACAGCAGTGGGACCAGTATGGATCCTTGAGGGACACCAGAACTAATCTGATTAGTATCTAAAGGTTTTACTCCATGTAAGCGCCATTTATGCAATATATTTTTTGTTATTGCCAGTAATGTTAATTTTTTCAGTTTAAAGAACAATTTATGCTTTTATTTTGAAGTGAATGACTTTCGTTTAGAAACAGGAAATATTTTCTTTTGGTGAGGCATTTCCGCTTATAAATCTGTAATAAAAGAATGGTCGGCGGAGCCATACGGTTGTTTTACCGTTCATTAAAGATGGCATCATTTTAACGCGTAAAACAGTCTCACGTCGTCATTGAGTTTATTTGAGTTCAAGGTTTACAAATGGGAAAGAAGTTCAACGAAGAAATGAAGAATGAAGAAAACTCTACATTAAGTAAAACAACCTTCTGCTCCGAAGCAATGACGCCTGCTTCCTCGCGACCGTAAGATGACACGAAGCTGAGAACCTCACGGAGGTAAAAACGTGTTTGAAGTTACCAAGGCATGAGGCATTCAATGGCTGCGTGGATTTCGAAGGCTTCTACCAGCGCGACTAGCTAGCTAAGTGATTTGACTCTGCCAGTCTGGAAAATACGACAGCTGAAGTATTTGGTCTGCATAAGATGACACTTTTTTGAAAGCTCCAAGAGTTTTGTGTTATATACAATTTTTCTAAAGCTGCTAAAGAAAGATTGAATAGAGTTATTGTCATGGATGGCGGGAGTCACGTCTCACGCGCAAGGAGCTGCAGTAGCCGGAGTGGCCACAAGAGGGAGCAGCGATACACGGAAAAAGGACTGGAAGATCAAATTACTAGATGCATTGGTGCAAGAAGAGCAAAACTGACACAACTTACATCAAAAACAAATAAGATTGCAGAGTTAATGGAAAGTGATGAGAACTTGAAACTTGTTGATGAACATTTAAATGAGTGCTCAAAGCTATTGAACGAATTCATTCATGCAAATGAACAAGTTCTCAAGTTTTTGCCTGATGATGAAAAGGACTCAGACCAAGAGTTGTGGTTTCAGCCAAAAAAGAATCGAATTTGTGAGCTAATGGATAAAGCTGAAAAATGGAAAAACCTCACTCAACAAAATTATCAAGAAGATGTGAGTCCAGATGATAGTGTCTCGGTTACAGATTCAAAGGTAAAAGGCAAATCTGCTTCCTGTGTCAGTGGATCAGTCATCAGTGGATGTTCGTCAAGATCTTCTAGAGTGTCATCAGTATCATCTGCACGTCACAAGGCTCAAGCAGAACGGGCGGCTTTGCTTGCACGTGCAGCATCACTGAAACAGAGACAGGCATTGGACATCGAAGAGTGCAAATTAAAGACAAAAAGAGAGCAACTTGAGATTGAGACAGCCATTGCTGAATCTACAGCCAAAATAAAGGTGCTTGAAGAGTGTGAACATGAAAACAGGAGGGATCCTGCAATCACTGCTAAAGTAAGTCTGATGGATAACCAATTGCCACATATTCAAATTGTTGCTGAAAGCCACCAGAACTCAGCACAGTTAAATTCAAATGTTTTTCGAAGCAATGATTCCAACACCATAGAGCAGTTAAATGTTCAGAGTTCACCAGTGAGTTTGTGTGAAGTCATGCTAAAACAAAATGACATCACAGAGATGCTAGTTAAGCAACAGAAACAGTCACAGTTGCCTCAGAGAGACGTCCCTGTGTTCAGTGGGGACCCACTTGAGTTTCAACCCTTTATAAGAGCATTTGATCACACTATTCATGATAAGACTGACAGTGATACTGACCGACTGTATTACCTTGAGCTGTTTACCAGAGGTGAGCCAAGAGATTTGGTCAGAAGCTGTCAGCACATGAATTCACAACATGGCTACCCAGAAGCAAGGAAGTTACTTAACCATCATTATGGAAATGAGCTAAAGATTGCCACTGCATATATGAACAGAGCATTTAACTGGCCACAAATTAAACCAGATGACTCTAAGGCTCTTCAGAGTTACTCTTTGTTTTTAACTGGGTGCAACAATGCAATGCAAGATATTTGTCATCTTCAAGAGCTGGACCATCCTACAAATCTCAGAATCATTGTTTCAAAGTTGCCGTACAAGATGAGAGAAATGTGGAGAGTATCAGCATTTGATATACAAGAGGCAACTGGAAGAAGAGCAAAGTTTTCAGACCTTGCCAAGTTTGTAAACAGACAAGCAAAAATTGCTACTGATCCAGTTTTTGGAGACATTAAAGGCTCAGAAGATAAAGCTAAACCTTATGTTAATGAAAAAATTAATCGGACATCCAGGCTAAAAGGAAGCTCATTTGCTACAAGTGTTGTACCAGCTGTGAAAGAAAAGTGTACTCAAGTTGATAAAAGTCCAAGTCCTCCCAGTCGTAATCCATTTCAGCAGCCATGCCTTTACTGTGAGAAGCAGCATGCTTTGTCAGACTGCTACAAGATCCGAAATAAGCCCCACAGTGAAAGGTTGGAGTTCCTCAAGGAAAATGGGTTGTGTTTTGGATGCTTGACGCCAGGACATTTAAGTAAATATTGTAAGAAGAGGGCTTCATGTGATCAATGTCCCAAAAAACATCCCACTATGCTCCATTTCTCAAAGGATGATGATGACGAAGCAGAAAAGAACAGCCAAAAAACACCTGCGGCCACACCAAGCAGTGAACTGACAACCATCTCAAGTGGAACATGTGGTGCTACTGGGGCTGGTAAAGATAACAGGGTTTTGTCAATTGTGCCTGTGTATGTCAAGTTAAAGAAAGGCAGCAAGGCAATATCGACATATGCATTCCTGGACAATGGAAGCCAAGCCACCTTCTGCTCGGAGAAGTTGATGAGACAGCTTGGCATAGAAGGTAGGAAAACTCACATACTGCTTCGCACTATGGGTCAAGAAAAGTTAACACCAAGTTACCATCTCTCAGGTTTGCAAGTGTGCGGTCTCAAAGAAAGCCTTTTCATTGACTTGCCTGACATTTACACTCATTCAGACATTCCAGTGTCTAAAGAAAGCATCCCATTGCAACAGGATTTGGAAAGATGGCCACATCTTCATGGAGTTCAGTTGCCTAAAATACAGGCAGATGTTGGTCTCTTGATTGGATGTGATGTATATAAAGCTATGGAACCATGGGATATCATTCACAGTGTAGACAATGGTCCATATGCAGTTCGAACAGTTCTGGGTTGGGTCATTAACGGTCCTCTCAGAGATGGAAATGTCAACATTTCATCTGAAAATGATCATCCTGTTTCAGTCAACCGCATCTCTATTGCAACAGTTGAAGATCTGTTGATGCAACAGTTCAATCATGATTTCCCTGAGAAAGCCAGTGAGGAAAAGCAGGAAATGTCATGGGAAGACATTAAATTTATGAATTCTGTAAATGAGACATGCACAAAAGTTGATGGGCATTACAGCATTGGTCTTCCCCTAAGAAACAAAAACCTCAAGATGCCAAACAATCGCTGTGTTGTTGTACAAAGAGCAGAAAACTTGAGAAGAAAGTTAATCAGAAACGAGGATTTCTACAAGGAGTACAAGAAGTTCATTTCTGATCTGTTGGCTAAAGGTTATGCTGTGGAGGTACAAGAGAAAGACAGTGTGACCACCAGCAACAGGAACAACAACAGAGTTTGGTACATACCTCATCATGGGGTGTACCATCCTCAAAAGAAAAAACTCAGAGTAGTTTTTGACTGTGCATCGTCATACCAAGGTGTATCACTGAACGCAGAACTAATGCAAGGCCCCGACCTGACGAACAGCCTCTTGGGAGTGTTGACAAGATTTCGACATGACAACATTGCTTTAATGTCTGATGTAGAGGCTATGTATCACCAGGTGCGAGTGCCACCAGAAGACAGTGACCTTCTGCGATTTTTGTGGTGGCCAGAGGGAAACATAAACCAGCCTTTACAAGATTACAAGATGGTTGTGCATCTGTTTGGTGCGACCTCCTCACCCAGCTGTGCAAACTTTGCTTTGAAGAAGACAGCTGAGGATGCAAAAAGTTTGATGGCACCTGCTGCAGTGAATGCAATCATGAACAATTTTTATGTGGATGATTGCCTCATCTCTGTGTCAGATGGAATTGAGGCATGTAACATGGTTAACGATCTTACAGAACTGTGTGAGAGTGGTGGGTTCCACCTTACCAAATGGATGACTAACGACAGAGCAGTTCTTGCTTCGATTCCTGAAAAGGAACGTGCTAAAGAAGTTAAAGATCTGGACTTGAGCAATGATCCGTTGCCTGATGAAAAGGTCCTTGGAGTAAACTGGTGTGCAGAACTTGATCAATTTAAGGTCAGTTTAAATCCAAAGAGTATGCCACACACAAGACGGGGTATTTTGTCATTTGTAAGTGCAATGTATGACCCTTTAGGATTTTTGTCACCAGTTATTCTTCCAGCAAAAATGATTCTTCAAGAACTGTGCTGTCAAAAGATCTCATGGGATGAAAACATTCCACCAGAACTGGAACAGAGGTTTTTAGTGTGGCTTTCAGATCTGGCAAGGCTTGATGGGTTTGCAGTGAACAGGTGCCTGAAACCTGTTAAATTTGGAAAAATCAGCTCTGCACAACTTCATCATTTTGCTGATGCGAGCGAGAGAGGGTATGGAGTTGTGACCTACCTTCGCATGAAAAATGACAACCTTGAAACCCATTGTTCTTTCATCATTGGCAAGTCCAGAGTATCACCTCTAAAACAAATGACAATTCCACGTCTGGAACTGACTGCTGCCACAGTGGCTGTGAAGATGGACAAACTCATGAACAGAGAGTTACAAATCCCGCTTGAGCAATCAGTGTTTTGGACAGACAGCACCACTGTGTTAAAGTATATTGCCAGTGAGAACATCAGATTCAAAACATTTGTTGCAAACAGAGTATCATTCATCAGAGAAAACACCGAACCAAATCAGTGGATGTATGTGAACTCTGAGTTGAACCCCGCAGACCACGCATCAAGGGGATTAAGAGCAGATTCTTTCATAAAGTGTCAAGAATGGATTAATGGGCCTGACTATCTTACAAGAGACAAGAAATATTGGCCAGTGTCACCAGACAGGAAGGATGTGACAGACAATGATGTTGAGATCAAAAGACAAGTCAATGTGAATGCCACAAATGTTAGCGAAGATCTGCTAAACAAGCTCATCTGTCATTATTCAGAGTGGCACAAACTGAAGAGAGCAGTGTCATGGTTTCTGATATTGAAGCAGTTGCTTCTCAAGATTAGCAGACATCGCAAGGATCTCTTGTCACAAGTGAGCGACAAAAACAACAAAGAAATGTCAGTTGAGGCTGTTGACAAGCAAATGCAGAAGTTCAAGTCAGCTATTGAAGGATCTTTGCTCACTGCTGATGATGTTGCAGAAGGAGAACTTGAGATTATCAAATATTGTCAACGTCAACACTTCAGTCAAGAACTCCTGGCTCTTCAGAAAGGTGAAAAACTGAAAGGAAGTAGTCATATAATCAAGCTTGATCCTGTTGTCTATGATGGAATCCTGAGAGTAGGAGGAAGATTGCATTTGTCTTCTCTTTCGGCAGATGCTAAGCATCCTGTGATTCTTCCCAAAGACCATCATGTGTCTACGTTGATCCTCAGGGGGATACATCAGGAAACGGGACACAGCGGGAGGAATTACACACTTTCACGGCTGAGAGAGAAGTTTTGGATTCCGCAAGCAGATTCTGCCATCAGAAAAATACTCTCAAAGTGTGTCACATGCAAAAGAGTATTGTCAAAACCTGGACAGCAAAGAATGGCCAATTTGCCTCAAGATCGTTTGGTGCCAGACAAGCCTCCCTTCTCCAATGTTGGAATAGACTATTTTGGACCTTTTGATGCGAAGTGTGGAAGAAGCACTGTAAAAAGATATGGGGTGTTGTTCACATGTCTCACTGTTAGAGCAATACACATTGAAGTAGCACACTCACTTGACACGGACTCTTGCATAAATGCCATCAGGAGATTCATTGCGAGGAGAGGGCAAGTTTCTATCCTGAGGTCAGATAACGGTACAAACCTTGTGGGAGCTGAAAAGGAAATGCGAGAAGCTATAAAAAATTGGAACCACGCAAAAATCTCAGAGACGCTTGTGCAAAAGAACATCACATGGATATTCAACCCGCCAGCAGGCTCACATTTTGGAGGCATTTGGGAAAGACAGATTCGTTCTGTGAGGAGAATCCTTAACCAAACCCTAAAGCAACAGACTCTTGATGATGAGCTCCTTCAGACTTTCTTTTGTGAAGTTGAGGCGATTGTTAATGGCAGGCCCATAACACGAGTGTCAAATGACATAAATGATTTGGAGGCACTCACACCAAATCATTTGCTACTGCTAAAAGGACAGCCACATTTGCCACCAGGCATATTTTGCAAAGACGACTTGTATGCCAGAAGAAGATGGAAGCAGATACAGTATTTGTCTGACATCTTTTGGAAGCGTTGGACAAAGGAGTATCTTCCACTTTTGCAAGAGAGACAGAAGTGGTTTGTGACCAGGAGAAATCTGAAGTGTGGAGATGTTGTGCTTATTGTTGATGATAGTGCTCCAAGAAACTCCTGGTTGATGGGAAAAGTGGAAAAGACCGTCTCTGACTCAAATGGACTTGTCAGGCGTGTTTTTGTTAGAACTAAAAGTAGTGTGTTAGAAAGACCAGTGACTAAGCTATGTTTACTGTTGGAAATGGATGAGTAAACATTATTGTTCAGATTGTAACCAAGATGCTTCAGTCTGTTCTGTGCTATTTTATGTTTATAATGCAATCTGTATGTCGGTGATATTACCAGTTTAACTATGTTTTGAAGAATTATTATTCTGAAGTGAGTTAATTTGACCATTGCAGTCTTGAATTTGATGTTAAATGTCGTTTAATGTTCTAATGTAATTGTTATGTTGTGCATTAACAATTAGGGGCTGGAATGTAAGCGCCATTTATGCAATATATTTTTTGTTATTGCCAGTAATGTTAATTTTTTCAGTTTAAAGAACAATTTATGCTTTTATTTTGAAGTGAATGACTTTCGTTTAGAAACAGGAAATATTTTCTTTTGGTGAGGCATTTCCGCTTATAAATCTGTAATAAAAGAATGGTCGGCGGAGCCATACGGTTGTTTTACCGTTCATTAAAGATGGCATCATTTTAACGCGTAAAACAGTCTCACGTCGTCATTGAGTTTATTTGAGTTCAAGGTTTACAAATGGGAAAGAAGTTCAACGAAGAAATGAAGAATGAAGAAAACTCTACACTCCAGTTAAATAGTTTAGCTCCTCCTCTGATCTCGTTCATTTCCAGTTAGTCCAATAGGAAGTCATGATTCAGAATCAAATGTTTTTAAGTCAATACAAATTCCAGTTTCATTATTCTCTGAACATCTCAGTGATTTCCTTCACATCAATGACAGACATTGATCTGTTTGTTTCTTCCTGGGCGGGGCCAACCAATCGGCCAATTGGAGCCCAAACGAGAAGAATGTGAAGAATGTGATTGATGAAAAAATTGAAAAAATCATTCCAGATGTATAGAATGAAACCAGAATCCTCTGTAAGATGAAGAATCAGTCTGTACAGAAGAATGATGGAAATGATCAACAGCCAATCAGGACACAGAACTCTATGCTAGACTGTCAGACTTTCTTCAGAGCTCAGATCGATGATGTTCCGTTCTGTTATTGCTGCAGTTTGTTGAGTGAAATTCTGGTGATAAAAACTGTTTTTTTTAAATTCATTTGACCAGTGACATTCAGTGTGTTTGAGATGATCCAGCACCTCACCTGGATCGTAGGTGAGACCAGACGTCTACAGGCGGGAAAGTCGTCTGAGATGATGAACAGGAAGACTGAACCAGAACAGGAAGTTGGAGTTTTCCATAACATTTGGTTGTAGTTAAATATTCCTCTCTTCCCCCTAATATGATCTGAGCTGTTATGTATGTATTTAATATTAATTATTTAATGTTTTTTATTTTTATCAATATCTATTTTAATTGACTGTCTCCCATTGATATTGATGTTTATTGTTTATTCTTTGCTTGTATGTATATAATCATAACATCAGTTCATGACAACAGATAATAAACAGCTGATGTGTTCAGTTAATGTGAATAGTTACAGAAAAATACATAAAATCAAAATTAAAGTGAACTTTTAAAAGCAACAAAAACATCAAACTACAAGAACTGTCAGGACACCATTTCCCATGATGCAATGTTTTGTAGTCTAACACTAACAGACATGCAGCATACATCCGTCACCTGAGTGATCTGACACACCCCTATGACTGTCATAACACACCTACCTACACAGCTCACAGGTAAGTTAGGTGGGCGGAGTTCTACAGAAAATATCAACGCAGCAGCAGGAGTGATGGCGCTCCTCGGTTCGGTTCTTGTCCTCGTTCTGGTCGGTTCGTCTGTTTCCAGAACATCAGGTGAGAAAACAGAACAGGTCAATGAGAGAACAGGTCGAACAGCGGGAACATCTTCTCTTTGAGAAAAAAAACCATTTGTTTCTGAGTCTAAAAGTGAAAGTGAAAGAAAACTTTACTGAACGTAGCAGAACTTTGAACTGATCGTTATGAGACGATATCATAAATCAGAGTCTGTAAATGATTACAAGGTCAAACAGCAAATGAAGAATAAAAACAAGAACAACGAAATTAAAGTAAATCAATCTGAACAAAGAGAATAAAACAACAGAATCATTTTAATACAGAAACAGAAGAGAAGTTTTCATTCTATTGTTTCTATTTCTGGTTCCTAAATCATCTTCAGTGATTCCAGAACTTATTGGTAAATTTTATTTATTTGATGTGAAAGAGTGGATGCTGTTTCGCTGTGGCGACTCCGAATGGGATAAGTTGAAAGCTGAACGTTTATTTATTTATTTAAGATTTATTAATCTTTGCGTTTGTTCAATTTCTCCTCATTTATTTTGTAATATCTATAAATATGATGGTGTTTAATGAACATGTTGGCAAATCAAGTGAAAGATGTCTGATCTATTTCTAAATGTCAAATACAGACAGCGATAATTTTAAGGCTAAAAAGAAACTATCGTGTCGTTCACGTTACTTTAACCTTCTATACGTTACAGATGACTTTATTTAAATGCTGTCAAACTTTCAGCTCGTTGACAATTCTTCATACTTTGTTATTTCAACAGTTTTATATATTAACACATTTGTAATTCAGATACAGGCTGCTGATATTTTTGGATATGATTAATAGTTTTTAGAATATAAAGCAAAATATAAGATTTTAATATAAGAAATTAATAAGAGAACATTCATAAAGTTTGAGGTGTTTCAAAGTTTTAAGTTTCAGTCTTCCAACACAAAAAAACTTTAAAATGTTTCATAAAGATTGGGTTGTTTCAGTTTTTCACATTTCAGAAATATCTTGTGTTTTTCAAGGGGCCATACTGTGCTTTTCTAAAGATTTTAAGAGTTAATTATATCCACATATATAATAATATATCAGTGTTGGTCCGTGCATTTCAGTCTTCTTCAACCAAAATCATCATCATTAATATGAACTATGTTATGTTTCTAATGCCATCCTGTTATATATGAATATAATTGGATGGATTATGTAATCATAAATGGATCATTTAAATAGACTGAAATTTCCTCTTGATATACTGAAGAAGATATACATGATATGTGCATATATATGTATGTATTGGTTTTAAATCCACTAGAAAGTCCTGCACTGTGTAGTTTCTTGGTAGTTAGGAAGTAGAGAACTTCCCAGAATGCACTGCTGTATGATTGCAGTTAATACAAGTTTTCTCTATAACCCCTGATCTCTGATCTTCTGATGCAGGTCTGATGATCAATGCTGGATCTGGAGAGAACGTCACTCTGAGATGTGAAGATAAAAATATCAATGGGATGTTCCACTTAAAATGGATCAGACCAAACCTGCAAAGGGATGAAATTGTGTTTTTATACTGGAATGATGAAGTTCCTCCTTTTCAGCATGAATCTTTCCAGAACCGAGTGTTTCTGAAGAACAGACAGATGAAGGATGGAGATCTGTCTGTGGTTCTGAAGAATGTCACCATTAATGACTCAGGGATATACGATTGTAAAGTCAAACAAGTAAAATATCCACAAAAAGGATGGAAGCTGATCTCCACTGTCACTCTGTGGATGTCATCTCCTCCTCCTCCTCCTTCTTCTCCTCCTTCTTCTTCTCCTCCTCCTCCAGGTGAGCATTGAGTGTGTGTGGATGAGAGTGAATGTATGTCAGAGTGAAAGGTCTCAGATCAGACGTGTTTTCTGAAGATGTTGTTGATGAGACTCTGCAGGAAGCAGCTGCTGAGGAAGAGGAGAACATTCTGATCATCATCATCTGATCTCTGTCTCTGCAGGAGATGACGATGGAGTCAAAGAAGGAGACAGTCGTGGTCGTCTTGGTCTGTTCACTGTGTCAGTTCTTCTTCTTGCTGTTCTTCTTCTTCTTCTTCTTCTTGTTCATCTCCAGATCTTCAAAGAGGAAAAAACTTCAAACCAAAGTTCCAACAAGCATCAGAATCCTGACCGTGATCTTCTGATCTCAGACTCTAAAGCAAAGATAAAACCATCAAACCCAGAACCTAAAGATTGAAGTTCTTCAGATCTCTTCTGATCCTGATCTGGATCTTCTCAAACTCTAAAACATTTCAGACTCAAAGTCCAAACAAGAAGTTCTTCAGAACCAGAGGTTTCTCATGACAAACTCCAGAAACATCTGGAAGAAGTCTGACAGATGTTCAGAGAAGATGAAGAGAGGATGAAGAGAGGAAGACGAGGATGAAGGACTTCCTGCGGTCTCTGATCCAGAAGAGGTTCTGTTGGTTCTGGTTCTGATCCAGAAGCAGCTGTCCAGTTTCCTCAGGATCAGAAAACCTCCTTCCTGTTTCTGGATGTTCTCTGAGTCCAACCAGCTCACTGGTCCTGTGGTGGAGCGTCTGACCTCAGACTGACAAGTTGAATCAGAGACTCATCAATGACTCTCAGCATGAAGGTGATGATCGGGTCTGAACCGCTGAACGGATCCAGAGTGCAGCTGGTTCCACCATCAAGAACTGGATCTCAGATTCAGTCAGACTGGACTAACTCATCCAGAGTCTGGTTCTGATGGAGGTTAGAGCTCTGCAGTCTGGAAGAAGTGGTGAGGGTCAGAACCGCTGAGCATCATGGGTAATCGCTCTATCAAACAGCATCAGACAGTGACACCATCCATGAACTGTACTGTGTGTGTTTATGTTTGTTTAGTGTTTATTTAGTATTTATTGTGTTGTGGTTTAAACATGCTGATACTACGACTTTGTTTATTTACAGGATTATTAAAGGAAATCTGAATCTCTTCTTCTATGAAGGTCTTACAGTTTAAGTAAACGTAATTTACTTTTTTTAATTAATTTATTTTTTCTTCTTCTTAACTTGTCCTGTCCAACAGCTGAGCCAACAGATGTGGGCTGAGAGCTTCTTGTTTGGGCAGATTTTACTGTCACAACAGGGATTTATTGAGTATAAACCCCTGTTGTATTTAATGCTAAACTTTTTTGATTATTAATGAGTAACATTATAATTATTATGTTTTTC
>NC_050529.1:3061744-3065417 GCF_002922805.2 Oryzias melastigma
AATGGGACCCTGCTCCCCACGGAAAGGCTCCCCACCAGACGGGGCCAGACCGCCCCCCCAAGACACCGCCACAACGGCAGGCCCCAAGGGGGTTGCCGCACCTGGCCCAGAGCCAGAGAGGGAGTGATCCCAGCCCCCAGGTGCAGGCAAACCGCCCCCCCCAAACGCAGGCGGGCCCCCTAGGACCGGAGCCCCATGCCAGCCCCTCCAGCACAAGCAAGAGGACCACCCTTGATCGGGGGGTGGTGGTTGGTGTGGTCCACGGTACACGCATTTGTCTAAACGTAGTCTCTGATCCTTACGGACCACGGATTATCCATGATCCTTTACACACCTACATCTGAGCCAATAGAAATTACATGTGGAGTGCCCCAAGGCTCCATCCTGGGACCACTTCTATTTAACATCTACATGCTCCCACTGGCCCAGGTTATAAAGAACAACAACATTAGTTACCATAGCTATGCAGATGACACACAGATATATATTAGACTGACACCAGGAGACCGAGGCCCTGTACAGGCTCTTGGTAAATGTATTGAGGACATTAATGACTGGATGTGTCACAACTTACTTCAATTAAACAAAAACAAAACTGAGGTTATTGTCTTTGGGGCTAAAGAAAAAAGGTTGGACGTCACTACAGAGCTTCAATCTATTCAACTAAAAACTACCAACCAGGCCAGAAACTTGGGTGTAGTGATAGACACAGACTTAAATTTTGATAAACACATTAAGGCAGTCACTAAATCAGCCTATTATCATCTCAAAAATATCTCAAGGATTAAAGATCTGATGTCTAAGCAGGACCTGGAGAAACTAGTGCATGCTTTCATCTTTAGTCGACTTGATTACTGTAACAGTGTTTTTACAGGACTACCAAAAAAATCCATCAGGAAACTGCAGCTTATTCAGAACTCTGCTGCTCGGGTTCTGAATCCTCCCCTTCTCTGATTCCCTTCTCCCTCCCCCTTGATTTGGAGTGTCAGTCAAAGTCGTCTCCGGATGATGATTTTTTCAGTCTCACACTCCAGAGAGGTCCAGAGTCCTCCATCAGAGAGTAAAGAGAAGCTCTTTTCTTCACGTTGGCGTTCTCTGAACCTCAGAAGTTTACCTTTAAATGTAAGTAATGATTTTATATTGTAGCGTGACTGTTTAAAGTTATAAAACCGCTGTTGTTATGTATATTCAAGAGCTGGAAGCTCCGTGCTAAAGCCAGCAGACCGGTGATATTGATGACGTCATCAAATGAAAGTCCCGTCTGAAATATTAAACGGTATTTTTTCCATAACTCTCTGTTTGTAGGGATAAACAAAGGGGGGGGGGGGGGGGANNNGGATCGGGCCTTCCATCCAGATAGTTCTGGTCTGCAAACACCACCAGAGTTTAGCCATTAGAATAAAATTAGTTTCTACTATGAGTAAAATTTAACACAATGTAGATTAAAAAAGTAATTAATTCAGACGAGGATGAAATGTCTTCCTCAGAGTTAAATTTGATTCAGTTTGACTCAAATTTATTCTACAAATTACTTTCCATCATAATTTACACATAAACTCTAAAAATTAGATAAGTGTGATTTTCTGGATGTTTTTTCCTCATTTTATCTCTCATAGTTGTGGTATATCTATGAAACTACAGACCTCTCATCTTTTTCAGTAGGAGAACTTGAATAATTGGCGGCTGACTGAATACTTTTTTGCTCCTCTGTAAGTAAACATGTTCTGATCAAAATCCACAAACTTTGAGTTTTCAAACCCCATTTCTCTGTTTCTTACAAGCTTTACCTGAACTCCCCGTATCTTGATGTTTATGTTTTATGTGCCAGAGGTTGGATCTGCTTCAGGGAAGCAGGAGGGGAGAGTGTGCATATTTTAGAAGTGACTCCAGTAGATTTAGACCAGATGTGCTTGTTGTTCACAGTGGATTATATCAAAATAAAAACGCGTATTTGAGTACAGCCATAATTCTCTATGCAATATTTTAGTGTTTTGAATTTTGCTTCAATAATAGCAAAGTAAACTTGTTTAATCTTATCCAAAATACTTAATAAAATTGTGCATATAGTTTAATGAACTGCGATCTACATATTGTGGGTGTTCTGACTGTTCTCTGCTAAAGTAATCCTTGTGTTCTGTGGTGTGGAGGAGTTTTCTCTGAAACTGAGACCTTTTTGTCTTGACGCAAGTCCAACTTTTGGGGTCTTCATAGTGTTTTTGGTCGTCCCCCCGAGGAAAGAATTCTGTTCTGGATCAAGTTTTTCTTACGTTTGCTTACCTCCTGAAACTTCCCTGGTGTGTGCGACTGTGGGAGTCGACTAAAGAGGAAGAGAGAGGTTACATCCGATGAAAAGAATGTAGCTACAGTTTGACACACAGAGTTTTGTGTTGTGCACTGAAAGATGCCAAAATCCAAAACATTCCTCAATCTGTGTGAGAAGACAGGAAGGAAGGAGGAGAAAGGGACTTTTCCACTGCAGAGATGAGTTCATCATAAAGAGATTATTGAGTTTCAATGTGTGACTAACAAGTGAAACTAAATAACAAGAGTTTGTAATCCAAATTTGTAAAAGATTTGAGTTCACTAAGGACTTCTGATTTGTGTTACAGGTTATTTGATCAAATGAAACTCTTAAAGGAGTTAAGTAACAAACACTGAATTTATTTGTGGACTTTTAGCTGTTCTTGGTTCCTGTCTGAACTAATAAACCTGCTGCAGGTGGAACCAGCTGTCAGCCCGTGTTGAAAGTGCAGGTTTGTGAGGATATCTCAGAAATAAACAGATTAAAATACCACTTTGGAGTTATTTGTAGTGAGTAATTGACAGTATGTTACACTTTAAAGCTCAAAAAGTCGTTTTTCGTGGTATGGTCCATTTAAAAGGCAGATGGTTTGAAGGTCCCAGACGACCGGATCCAGACGACCGGGTCTGACGATGTTTTATTTCTTTTCTGGAAACGGTTGGTAGCTCAGTTGGGAATAGAGTTCAGTTTCAGAGAGATTAGTTGGTGTTGAATTTTTGAGTTTAGATTGATGTTTTTCACTTGCTTTTTAAACTCATTTCCTGTCCTCATAATTCTTCATTTGTAAAACGCTGCTTGATTTTTAAAGACGTTTTACAACTCTAACTCTCTCTTTCCTTCTTCCTTTCATGATACATCTGCCCCATCTCAGTCTAATAAAGAAACAAGAAAGGAAAAAACCCACATGTTTACAGGGACACAGTAAAACTGAATCCTGATTGGTTCACTGAGCTGCCAATCAACAGACCACGCCCCTAAAGTGGCGGCGGTACAGTTCTGATGGAGATCGCAGCTGAGTCTCCAAAAATGTGGATCATCAGTTCCTTTCTGTTCTTGGTTCTGGTCGGTTCGTCTGTTTCCAGAGCATCAGGCGAGATAAAGATAAACTAGAAAGTTCTTTAAGTCGTTAGAACTTGGCGGTTAAACAGCAGAGATGATGATTGTTTGAGAGTCTGTGGGAGGAAGTGACACCAGGAGATTCTGATTCTCTTCATGAGACAGAGAGACAGAAATCTCCTGATGGAGGAGAAACGAGGATCCACCAGAACCGGGAATGTTCCTGTAACGGTCCAGATTACTGCTTACTGACAGAACTGTCTTTTCTCCAGGGACGGACTCAGCGATTTGGGGGCCCTGGGTAAAAATAACATA
>NC_050529.1:3065461-3068765 GCF_002922805.2 Oryzias melastigma
GTTGTTGTAATTCTTTAGAATATTCTTACTAATATATTTTTTCCGTCCCTTTTTTCTTTTTGTTTTTCTTCCTCTCCTACATTCTTTTAAAGGAATTAAAATAATTTTAATTGTAGTTTGTGAAGCTACATTAAGATACTTTTGGTACAAACTGGAGTTATACTTGGTTTTATATTAATATTTCTGTGGAATTTATCTCTCATAGAAAGTTTTTAGGTATAACCCTTTTAGGTATAATTGGTCAAAAAAGGACTTAGACTATAGTAAAAAAAAAGGATGCAATAGGGGAAAAAAAAACTAAAAAATCAACTAGTTTAAAACCAAAGCCAAAGCCCCAAAATTCAAAGTTCAAATATGTTGTTTCCCCATTTTTTAAATTCAACACAACGAAGTGTTCCCTCATTTGTCCTGCGGGTTACGTTCTAAACATAATTTGTGACAGATCCACAGAAGTCCACAAAGTAGAATTATAGGTGTTGCCTGTAAAGGTGAATTCACACCAAACGCAATTCAAACGACAAATTTGCATGCCCCGCCCCCCTTTCATCGCGTGACGAATTCGCTGTTCTTTGGTGGTCAAAAAATCTGTTCCTGAGCTTGATGCCGCAGCCGCCTGTGGGAGGAGCTACCAGCTAATGATTTTAGGATGAGTCCTCTAAGGAACAGTGTCTGTCTGTATGAAGACACAGATGATGTTGAGAGATAAACCAGGTTTATTTATAGTGAAGAGTTCTACAAAAACATCAGTAATCGTGTCTCCACCCCGCATCAGCTTTCTGTCTATCATATAGAGTGAGTAGTCTCTGGATAGAAGCTGCCGATCTGTCCAGAGTGTATCCCGCCTTTGCCCCAAAGTAACTGGATGAGCTCTGCAAACCTGCGGCTCCAACAGGTTAATGAAAAAGATAGAAGTTCACGTCAAAAACGCTCACTTTGGATTAGTATTCTACCCGCTGATCGAGCCACTGCAAACGTCACATGCCCAAAGCTGTTTCTGATTGGTGGATGCAACATGGTAGGGCTGGGCGATGTGACAAAAAAAAGGAAATCACGATTTTTTCACGATTTCTTTAAAATAAATTCAAATTGACAAAATAGGAATTATAATGATTTTAGTTGAGAGAAGTAAACACATTTTGAACAAATATTTATGTTTTTTCAAGTTTTTATTTTAAATGTATTAAAAGTATGGGTGTAACAGATCACAAAACTCACGATTCAGAACGTGTCACGGTCTTAGGGTCACGGTGTGGATCATTTTTCTGATCAGTAAAAAGTTAAAAAATAAAAATTAAAGCTAAATAAATGTTTGGAAATGCTTTAAATTATATATTCAATAGCATATAAAGTACTTTACACACAATATTTATATAATCAAACATTTGGTCATTGAGGCCTAATCGTTAAACAAAACATTTAAACTTTGAACACAAACAACATACTAAAACATGTAGTTTCTGATTATATTTATGTTTTTAAACCAAATCTACAAAAACTGAGAGGAAAGAATGCTTACAAATAGTGTGGAAAATACCAAATCTATCTAGAGTTCCTTGAATACAAATGTTCTCGTCCCTAATATCCATATTAAATCATAAATTTAAAAAGTTAAAATTTATTTTGGTATTCATTATTTTATCAAAACTAACTGTGGGATCGTTTAATTATTTAAAATAATAATTGTTATTTTTAAAAAGTGACACTCCGGTGCTTGCTTTTCCTGGTGACTTTTGGTCTCTTTGGCTTGCCATACAATCATCCCCTGAGGGGACCAGTGAGTCTTACTAAAATACATAACAATGCAGGAACAAAACGCACGTACCTCAGTCACCTCGCCTTTGATAGTCATCAGGTCCCTGCTGACGACACAATCACACATTTTGATTTGCTCAGATGGGAGAACTGAGTGAACTTTGTGTGAGACTAGGGGCTATAGGGGCTAATGTGTTTGCCCCACAGGGGGGTCAGATTTTACCAATCCAGAGGCATTTTCCTACGTTTGGGTGAAAAAAATTGTGACTATGTGACAAACAGTGTTTGAGTAACGGCAGTTTGTCTAGAAAATTTTCATCTTAAAAAGTCACTCTAGCTGTGACATCATCCACTCTAGATCCAGAATATTCCATCCATTAAGTTACCCTGAAAACTGAAAAAAATGTCCTAAAATGTGGAGAATACAAGTGAAAGGAGCCAGTGAGATCAGACTCTGGTTAGAGAAAACGGGAGACATTGTGAACGTAGTTGGAGCGTTCTACAGAGTGATGTTGATCTTATGAAACACGACCAGTGTGGATACAAAAAGTAAAAAAATATTTAAAAAATTTAAAAAACAAGGTTTGTTCAGAGAGGTCATAGTAACAACCAACCTCAGAGGAACCATCACAGTTCTGACACTTCTTTAATAATGGTCTGATGTCCTGCAGCTGCAGAATGGAGGGAACATCTGTCCAGATGCTGCTGGGTGAGTCCCGTCTGCTGGATGTGTGTTGGTGTGTAAACGTTGACAGATGCTGCTTCCCACAGCAGAGCGTTCATCAAAGCTCCAACTAAGCTGAGTGTCATTTCTCTGCAGCTCTGAGCTCCCTGCTGTGCTGCACAACAAACCAAAGTTAGTCCACTTCCTCAGTCAGTCGGACTCTCTGTGTTTGTGTCCAAGAAAGCAGCAACACTCTGTGTATCTTTACTTTGTTGTTGTAGTTGGTGTGACTGTGAGTCCCAGCAGATCTCAGTTCTTTAGAGGAGAATCAGTGATTCTGAACTGTGAGGACGACAGCTCTGCAGGATGGACTCTGAGGAGGAACACCTCAGGAGAAACCAGGACTCAGTGTGGATCTGAGTGGGGATCAGGAGATGGTTTGTCCTGTAACATCGGCTACATGTACGAAGAAGAAAGTGGTGTGTACTGGTGTGAGTCCAGAGGGGGAGGAGCCAGCAGCATGGTGGTTAACATCAGTGTCTCTGGTAAGATCAGACTGTGGAGTTAGTGTTGCTGCAGCTGTGTGCAGATGGATGAAATGCTTTGTCTCTGTGTTGAGGTGGATCAGTGATCCTGCAGAGTCCTGTCCTCCCTGTGATGGAGGGTCATGACCTCACTCTGAGCTGTCAATCAAAGACCCCTCCCTCCAACCCCTCAGCTGCTTTCTATAAAGATGGCTCCCTCATCAGGACTGAGCCTACAGGTCACATGACCCTCCAGCATGTTTCCAGGTCTGATGAAGGTCTCTACAAGTGTCACATCAGGGATCATGGAGAGTCTCCATCCAGCTGGATCTCTGTCTCAGGTGAGGAGCTTCACTGTCATCTC
>NC_050529.1:3069098-3070134 GCF_002922805.2 Oryzias melastigma
CCAGAGGGGGAGGAGCCAGCAGCATGGTGGTTAACATCAGTGTCTCTGGTAAGATCAGACTGTGGAGTTAGTGTTGCTGCAGCTGTGTGCAGATGGATGAAATGCTTTGTCTCTGTGTTGAGGTGGATCAGTGATCCTGCAGAGTCCTGTCCTCCCTGTGATGGAGGGTCATGACCTCACTCTGAGCTGTCAATCAAAGACCCCTCCCTCCAACCCCTCAGCTGCTTTCTATAAAGATGGCTCCCTCATCAGGACTGAGCCTACAGGTCACATGACCCTCCAGCATGTTTCCAGGTCTGATGAAGGTCTCTACAAGTGTCACATCAGGGATCATGGAGAGTCTCCATCCAGCTGGATCTCTGTCTCAGGTGAGGAGCTTCACTGTCATCTCACCATGGATTTCCTCCATGCACTCACCTGACCAGGTGGGATTCTCTCTGCAGAGAGACCGAGACCCACAGAAGCCCCGCCCCCCAATGATAACTCACCTCCTGCCTTATCTTCCTTTGGTCTTGTGTTGTGAGTGTGTCTCCACCTGGTGGTGATCAGTCCAAACACCATCTCAACCTTCCTTATGGTGTCTTTATACTGACAAAGGTAACAGAAATCAATCAATCACATTTGATCAATCATCTTCAGTTTCTGTCTAAACTGTTCTGTCTGCAGGAAGTGACCCGTCTGTCTCCAAGATGATGACCCAGCACTCACATGCTGAGCAGGGATTGGCTGATGACTATGATGACATCATCACATCTGGAACCACAGAGCATCAATTCTGAACTAGAAGTTGTTTTTTTGTTTAAGAAACTTTAAATTTTACATTTTTTTTCTGTTTTTAATTCATTATTTTCTTTGATTTACTTTATAATTTTCACTCATTTTGTTTAAAATAAATGCTTTTTTTTCCAAACATGAAATTTAATGTTTTTTTGCACAAAAGCATCAACAAGAGTTTTTAATGTACTTATATATCTAGATCAGTGTTTTTCAACCTTTTTTGAGCCAAGGTACACTTTATCCATGAAAAAAATCCCGC
>NC_050529.1:3070181-3077839 GCF_002922805.2 Oryzias melastigma
GATTCGAACCGGGGCCTTCTCGCTGTGAGGCGAGAGCGCTAACCACTGCGCCACCGTGCAGCCTGGGAGAGTAACAACTCATCGATTTAATTGTTGAATCGATGTACTTCAGAGGTGCAATTGTCAGATCTGACTGCGTAGTCTTCTGTGGTTCTACAGAACTGAGTCCCAGGGGCAGATGGTGTTGAGGATCCGCACAGTCTGGTCCGTAAAACTGTCAGTCTTGTTTTGGAATCTTAGACAGTCTGAACTGGGGTGTGAGGGGTGTGAATTGTGGGTGTGGTCTTCAGCAATGGTCAGTGGGAGATGCTGTGACAATCAATCAACTGTGGAGAGACTCAGCAGCACCAAGTTTTTAATGGGTTTACTTTTCTGAGGACCTTTCCTGGACTATAAATTAAGCACAAATGGTTGGTCTTACATCAGTCAAAGACCTAATTGTCCAGATGACTGAGGTCCCTCATGGTGGTCCAGTGATGATCATCATGTTAAAGATGTTCTGAGAGTCAGAGACAGGAATGGACACATCACTCTCTGAGGGGTTTGTCTGTCCTGCATGGTCCAGTTCCTGAACTAGGAAGTGATGCAGCCAGTCAAGAAGCTCTAAAGTGTGCAGGTGCAAAAGGTTGTTAACACCATCCATCCATCCATCCATCCATCTTCTTGACCGCTTCTTCCCTTTCGGGGTCGCGGGGTGCCGGAGCCTATCCCGGCTACTGAAGGGCGAAGGCGGGGTACACCCTGGACAGGTCGCCAGTCCGTCGCAGGGCCTCAATCACACACACATTCACTCTCACATTCACACCTAGGGACAATTTAGAGTCACCAATTAACCTATGAAGCATGTTTTTGGATGGTGGGAGGAAGCCGGAGTCCCCGGTGAAAACCCACGCATGCACTGGGAGAACATGCAAACTCCACACAGAAAGGTCCCAGCCGGGAGTCGAACCGGGGCCTTCTCGCTGTGAGGCAAGAGCGCTAACCACTTGCGCCACCGTGCAGCCCGTTGTTAACACCCGTGAAGGAAATCTATCCTGTGAGCCTTTACCTTAAAGTAATTAAGGGATTTGTGAATTTGAGGGATCTTTGGGGGGAAGTTGTCCAGGCCTTAATCCCCTTATGGGGCATCCCATTGTATACAAGTTCTAGATGACGCAGCCAGAAAACACCCACGCGCTCCAACACACAGCGCTTCACTGCGCACCGGTCAGCGGGCACGCGCGCTCACGGGCACAGCAGGTGCACGCACCATGCAGCTTCACACCCCCCCAGTCAGTGTAGTCATGTCTAATCTGAACATTATTAGCTGGAATGTTCGTGGAATGAACTCTGGACCCAAGAGGATGAAAGTTTTAAACCACCTGAATGATTTAAAAGCAGATATAGTTTTACTGCAGGAGACCCACTTATCCTGTCGCTTCCTTGGTCTGGAGGAAAGCCTGCTGAAGCTCACTCCACCAGCTCAGACGGCAATGTTGTGCAGCTGCGTGGTGGCGTTGCAGACGCATTTGGACCGAAAGATGAGTTCTGAGCCCCAGCCAACTGCTGCCCAGGAGAATCGGTTGAGTTTCCACCTGATCGCCAAGAGGACTCGAGGGACCCCGCTCTCAGCGGAGGTGACGCGCCGTGGTCGGGGGAGCCGTGGGCCGAAACGCGATCTTGCTAGCTCGGCTAATGTGGTGCTCATCAACCGCTATGTCCCGCTGGCTGAAGACCCAGGCCCTGTCGATCGGCCAACAAACCAACGGGACCCTTCGGAACCAGGACTCCATCACCATGGACCTCCAGCAGCACGGTCCTCTCAGCCTGCTGCAACGGGATTCATTCCGACTGCACCTCTTGCCTTCACCTCCTCCGCGGGTAAAACCACGGCTCTGGATCAAACAGTGGCGTTCACTGCTGCCTCCGGGCCTGCTTCGAATGGGCCTGACCAGACTGCTGCCTCCAGACACTCTTCGCGGGAACCAAGCTGGAGCACATCTTTTCCTGGAGCTGCGCCGCCGGCCCCACTGCCAGCCGGCACTATGCCCTCGGTCTGCATGAGGAAAAGGAAACGCTGCCGGCTGCTCCGCGCTGCGGTAACCTGACGCTCGGGCAAGCCCTTCTGACTGCTAAAGGTGTGTAATATAGTTTGACCGGGATGAAGTAACGGAGAGTACTTCTTCGATGAACTGGGACTTTTCCTGAAGCTCAGATTTTAGCCTACGAATGGTAGCTTGAAGTTGGCAATGATCCGAATTGCAGTCTCTGCAAACAGGAGCTCTGGGACCTGCATCTGTTAGAGCTTCATCCATCTAGGACATCATCCAGAAGGATGTCAGTTGAGGCTGGCAGCATCCCATTTCCTTAGACATCACAATGTCTCCAGAGTTTAAATATATGAACTTTTGGTGAAGAATTTGCGTTGTGTCATTCCTAAACTCAACTTTAGCCCAAGATGTGTTGATGATCTGATCAGCAGGTGGAATCAGCAGGTGGAGTCCAAAACCAACATGGGAGAAAATCTGATTGTTCTACTCCTGAACTTAACTTATTAAGCCTTTCAAAGTCAACTGTATCCAAATATGTGAAAGTATTTAACCTTTGGTACACCAAACAACCCATTTTTATGAAATATGAATAATTTTCACGAGCTTCTTTTCCTATCTGGAAGACCTCTGGCAGATCCATGGTCCATGATCCATACATCAGTATCCATCCTTCTGAACATGTACTGCTGCCCCCTAGTGACCAGAACAGAGGAGTGGTTGTGTTGTTTCCTCTCCAGAGTCCGGCTGACTCGTCTCCTGCTGGTTGTTGATCTGGAAGTTTTCTGTCTGAATCTCAGAGTTTGTGTCTCCAGAATCATCAGGATGACTTTATTCTCTCTCTGCTCCACTCTTTCTTCTCTTTGTTTCCTTTGGACTTCAGATCTACACACTTCTTCACAGTAGTTGTGTTTGTCCAAACGTCTTTTTCACAGTTTGTCTCATTTGTCTCATTGTTGACACATTTTAAAATTGTTGTTTGTCTTAGAGACAGAATGTAAAAAAATAATCCTGGAAATTGTTGGATTTTTAGAGAATCTATTTGTGTAAGGGCAGAAAAGCAGAGAGAAAGTTGGAGTTGTTCTTAACATTCAGGTGATTTTTAGTTTTTCACTAATATGATTTGTGTTGTTATGTCTTTAATATTCCTTTTAATGTTTTCTATTGTGTGTATTTTTATCAAGATGCATTTTGATTGATATGTTTATTGTTTATTCTTGGCTTGTATGTAGATAATCATAACATCAGTTCATGACAACAGATACAGAACAGCTGCTGTGTTCAGTTAATGTGAATTGTTACAAAAAATACATAAAATTGAAAATAAATGGAACTTTTAACTGTCAGGACACCATTTCCCCTAATGCATTGTTTGTAGTGTCACACTATCTGACATGCACCATACATCAGTCACCTGGGTGATCTGAAATACGCCTACGACTGTCACAACTAGCCTACCTATCTGCCTTACCTCACAGGTGAGTTCAGGTGGGCGGAGCTCTAAATAAACTCGGCTGTGATGGCGCTCCTCGGTTCGGTTCTTCTCCTCGTTCTGGTCGGTTCTTCTGTTTCTGGAACACCAGGTGAGATGGTAGAAAACAGAACAGGTCAATGAGTGAACAGGTCGAACTTCTCTTTGAGAATCAGCAACGGTGACGTTTGTTTCTGAGTCTGAAAGTGGAAGAAAACGTTATTGAACAAATGGAACGGAACAGACCTTTGAACAGATCGTTATGAGGCGATATAATAAATCAGAGTCTGTAAATGATTACAAGCTGATTACAAATGCAGGAGAAAACAAGAAAAATTAAAGTAAATCAATCTGAACAAAGAGAATCAAACAACAGAATCATTTTAATACAGAAACAGAAGAGAAGATTTCATTCTATTGTTTCTATTTCTGGTTCTTAAATCATCTTCAGTGATTCCAGGTTTGATTAGGATTTATTGGAAAATACTCTGATTTTTTTCATTTATTTTTGAGTGGTCGTCATTCTTCATATATTTATATTGATGTATTTTGTTTAAATAGATTTCTAATATTATGGTGTTTAATGAACATGTTGGTAGTTCATCAAGAGAAAGTTCTCTGATCTCTCACAATATAGAGAAAGATAATTTTTTAAAAAATAAAGTGTCCTTTAGATTTCCCAGAATTATCTAGACTAAAAACAGATTGCATTAGATTAGCAAATATAGACCACAATGCATTGTTTTTGAAAGGTTTTTTGTGGGTAAAAATATATATTTCAATGTTTGTTTTATAAACCATCCAAATTTCTGATCTTCAGAACGTAGTGGATTCAGAAACAGTCTTCATCAAATATGCAGATTAGGTTTATATGTTGATGATGTCATATTTGTATTTACCAGAACAGCCTCTGATCTTCTGATGTAGGTCTGAGGATTACTGCTGAATCTGGAGATTACATCATTCTGAGATGTGAAGATCCAAACATCGATGAGATTTTCCTTCTAGAATGGAGAAAACTAAACCTGCAGGGAGAAGAAATTGTGTTTTTATACGGGAATGATGGAATTCTAACACATCAGGATGAATCTTTCAAGAACTGAGTGTTTCTGAAACACAGTCAGATGAAGGATGGAGATCTGTTGAGATTATTCTGTGTTTTTGTTGTTCTTGGTCGTATTCTGAGCTGTTCTTCTCACTCACACCACTTCCAGCTTCCTTTCTGAGACATAGTTTCTGCAGAGCGGCAGGAGTTCAGTAGAAATTCTCCTCTGAGTTGTAGACAGGACTGTTGGCCTGGAGTAAGCCCATACCCATTTCCCATCATCCATCTGTTGACACCCTCTTCAGCTAGCTTACAGCCCAAAGCTAACGTTAGCGGTGCAACAAAAATGACAGAAATATTGTTTCTATCCATCCGTCTGGTTCTGATCCAGATTCCAGCTCAGACCCGGAAAACAAAGACGTTCATGGATCTGTTTATCTACAGGTGGAGGAATCTGAAATGGGCGGAGCAGGAAGCTTGTGGCCACGCCCACCGTCTTTTCTACGTCACAAATGTGATGTTTTTTAAGAAGTGACTATTTGTATGTAAACAGGGCGGAGTCAGGGTTGGGTTAAAATAAGTTAATTTAATCCACACGTGTCACATGACCGTGTTACATGTGATCAAGACTCATTTCCATCAGTTTTTATGTTTAGTCTCATACATTCGTCAGTAACATCAGCTGTTTTTATATAGATTTTCTTTCATTAATCTGGTTCTAATTCATGATTTGAATGAAGAAATATTCAGAAATGCAATTTAGATTTTAATTTTCTTTACATGTCATAAAATTCTGCAGGAACCTGTTAAAAACAGCATTTTCATCAGAGTGGATCTTTAAATCTGTCCATGTTCAAACATCTGTTGAGTTTAGTCTTTGGTAGTTTGATTATTATTTTATATTTTCGTTTTGTAAACTAGTTTATCTGTGAATCTGTTTTTTATTCTGCCTTTTTTTCATGTCTGTAATTCTTAGAAACTTTCTTCACAGCTAAAACTGAAGAATGTTCCAGAATGTTGGTCTTTCAGGATGTTCGGTGTGAAGTTGGTTCTGGAAGATGCTTCTGGTGATAGTTTGAGTCAGACCGGTCTCTGAAGAACGGAGTAGCGGGACTCCTCAGGTGAGTTCCGTTAAGAACCTCCTCATCTGGAGCCCCGACGATGTGGATCCTCAGTTCGCTTTTGTTCCTGGTTCTGGTCGGTTCGTCTGTTTCCGGAACATCAGGTTAGTAAAAGTCTGAAAATGAATCAAAAAGTGGCGTAAAAAAGTTATAATGTTCTCTTTAACCCTTTAAGGCCTAAGCCTCAAAATGTCCGTCTGGACTTTTCTGCTAATTTTGACTCTGAAAGGGTCAGATAATGTCCTACAAATGTGTGCTTTTGCCCCTTTTTCCAGAAGACATTGAATTTTCAATATAAATAATCATTTTACATTTTTTTTATTAAATAGTAGTGTTAGACCAATTTAAAAAGTAAAAAAACACAAAATCGAAATGTGATTTTTAGATTTTTTAGTGAGAAAAACAGTGCAAATGTACATGAAGAACAGATTTTGTTTGTTAAAATATTAATTTTATTCAATGTCAAGCAATTTACAACAACATTTTTGTATATTTCCCTCTAAATGTGCAAAAAAACAGTGCATAAAATGCCAAATATCTCCAGGCGTTTTTGGTCACACAGTGGAGATCTGTCCTCTTTGGCTCCTCAAAGGTCTTGGTGATGCTGCCAGTGACAGTCACAAGTCCCAAACTTCCAGGAAGTGCTCTTGGTGCAAAGTTTGCAGCATCAGTGGGAAAAGATTTCACCTGGTGATGGTTTTCTGTATTTAGAGATGGTTGGACACCTGGGATCCGTCTGGGGTTGAATCTCAGTGGATGAGGATCGCCATCAGATGGTTCTGAATCTCTTCCACTGTTGTTGATGTGATGAGCAGCTTTGATCTCTGACCAAATCACCAGAACCTCCAGCATCCTCACGTTTTCTCATCTTTGGTCCTCCAGCATCATCAGCTGCAGCCCACAGGACACTTGAAGAAACATGGTTTTTATTTATTATGATATTTACTTCCTGAACAAACATAAATGCCTATTTTATAAAATTGCTTATAATATTTGAGTAAAAAAATAATCTAACTGACATCTGAATGACATTTCTCTCACATAGTTTGTGTTTCCGAGTAAAAACTAGCTAGCAACTGCTTGATTCCTTCAGGAAAAAACACGGAAATGCAGCTCCACAAATGTTACCTTTTCTCGCCAAAAATGACTTCTTCTTGTTGCTCCTTCGGTCCCAAAATCTTCTCTGAACCTCCATGAAGGTTATATTTCCCACGATGGTCGTCTTTCAGACATTTTTCACCGTTATAAAAACTCTTTTCGACCGCTCCGGTCTCTGCATCTCTCCTCCGCTCCGTTTGTCTCACCGGTAAACAACGGAGCCCCCCGCGGGCTTCTGGGTAGAATTACCGTAATGAACCGATATTCACAAGAAAGTGCAATGTCTCAGCTTTCAGAAACTGTTGAAATTTTTAAAATAGAGCAAACGGTTCTGGAGTTACGGTAATTCAAAGAGCACGTGTCCAAATGTGTCTGGCGCGACACGTTCGCCCTTAAAGGGTTAAGGAGCAGCGTCGTCGTTTAAAGGTCTAATGCGGAAGTGCCGCGTGCGTCTCGCCTCGCGCTGATCTTGTTCATAAAAATCGTTCTGTCAGAAACTCTCATGAGAGTCTGAGTTCTGCAGAGAACCTTCCTCCAGATGAACGTGTCCGAGCTGCTCTCCCAGACCACAGAATGAACTCGTTTGAGTGAAAACAACGACGTTAGCTTTTAGCCTCCTAGACATAGCATAGGAGGCAAAGGATTCTGGGAAATGTAGTTGAAATAGTAGCAGTTTAAAACCCACTGCATTAACAGGTTCTTGAGACATTTTTCTCAAGATAAAAAAAACATGAATGAACAAAATTAACTTAAAAGCTGCTTTTGTGAGAATTTCTTCATTCAAATAGTTTTGAATCAGGAACAAACGAAAAAAAACTGTTGGAAGAAGAGCTTATGTGTGATGTGGAAAATGGGAAATTGGAGTTATTTGCAGGTTTACGTGAAGGGGAAAAGTT
>NC_050529.1:3089098-3110805 GCF_002922805.2 Oryzias melastigma
TCCGTCACCTGGGTGATCTGTCACAACACACCTACCTACATACCTCACCTCACAGGTGAGTTCAGGTAAGGTAGGTGGGCGGAGTCCTGAAGAAAATATCAACGCAGCAGCAGGAGTGATGGCGCTCCTCGGTTCGGTTCTTGTCTTCGTTCTGGTCGGTTCTTCTGTTTCTGGAACATCAGGTGAGAAAACAGAACAGGTCAATGAGTGAACAGGTCGAACAGCGGGAACATCTTCTCTTTGAGAAACAAAGACGTTTGTTTCTGAGTCTAAAAGAGAAAGAAAACTACTGAACGTAGCAGAACTTTGAACTGATTGTTATGAGACGATCTAATAAATCAGAGTCTGTTAATGATTACAAGCTGAAAGATCAAATGCAGAATCAAAACAAGAACAACGAAATTAAAGTAAATCAATCTGAACAAAGAGAATCAAACAACAGAATCATTTTAATACAGAAACAGAAGAGAAGATTTCATTCTATTGTTTCTATTTCTGGTTCTTAAATCATATTCAGTGATTCCAGGTTTGATTAGGATTTATTGGAAAATACTCTGATTTTATATCATTTATTTTTGAGTGGTCGTCATTCTTGATATATTTATATTTATGTATTTTGTGTAAATAGATTCTAATATGATGGCATTTAATGAACATGTTGGTAGTTTGTGGAAATCAAGAGAAAGTTCTCTGATCTCTCACAATATATATATATGTTATAATAATTGTATTTTCGAACAAGAACAACAATAAAACAAAGAAAAATAAAAACAGCAAAAGCAAACAAACAGAAATATAAGAAACGATGCAATTTCTCTCACAATCAATCTTGAAACATGTTCAAAGTTTGAAAAAGTTCTTTGGATGAAGCTAATAGCTTATCAACTCCAAGCCCCTTTGATCTTTTTCAGCCCAAATCAAATATACAATTTATCATTGACTATATTGAGCTACATGAACAAAAGACAGAATAAATGTCATTAGTGAAAAGAACAGCGAAAACAATTACATTTATTTATATATATACTAATATTCATATAACATTCAACATATCTTTACCAATGTCTTCATATTTATTAATTTTATTACATTTGATGAATATTTTTAATTTATGTAAGGTTTGACAACTTTTAATATCTTCCCTACAGTTATTCCATAACTGCGCCCCCTTGTGGAGATGCAGTGGAGTTTAATGTTTGTTCTAACAGGTGGTTTGACGTAGATGTTTGTACCTCTTAGCGTATATTTATTTTCTCTTAACTGGAAGAGCTTTTGGATACTTTCTGGGAATTGTTTGTTTTTTATTTGAACATGAATTGGATTATTTTGAAATCAACCAAGTCAAAAAATGTCAACAGTTTTAATTTGATAAAAAGTGGATTTGTTGGTTCATCGTAAGGAGAGTTGGTGATTATTCTTATAGCTTTTTTTGAGAAGAAAGACTGAATTTAAAGATGTTTTGTATGTGCTTCCCCACACCTCCACACAATAAGTCATGTAGGGAAGAATAAATGAGATTTACAAGATTTTAATGATTTTACTGGTTTAAGAAATGTTTACTTTGAATAGTATAGATATAGATTTAGATATTTTGTTATTAATATAGTTTCTGTGTTTCTTCCAGCTTAATTTTTCATCAATTATTACCCCTAAAAATGTGATTTCGGACACCCTTTCAATTCCAACATTATTAATCATCAGTTTCCTATCAGTTTTGGCTTTTCTGTTACCGAATATTAAGAACTTAGTTTTAGGTTTAGTGTTAACTTATTTAAATCAAACCAACTCTTAAATTTATTGAGTTCTCTTCCAGCTGCCTCCAATAGCTCTTCCAAGTTGTCTCCACAGCAGAACAAGTTTGTATCATCTGCAAATAAGATAGTTTCCAACAGGTTTGAGATTTCACAAATATCATTGATATACAGTATGAATAATAGTGGACCCAAAACTGAACCTTGAGGAACACCAACCTTTACTAACAATGTTTTTGATTTTACCTGGTTTATTTCGACATACTGCTCTCTGTTGTGCAAATAACTACGAAGCCAAGTGAGGGTCAGTCCTCTCACTCCATACATGTGCAGTTTATTTATTAATATGTCATGATCAACCGTATCAAAAGCTTTTTTTAGATCTAGAAAGATTCCCACTGCATATTGCTTTTTTTTCAATTGCAGATGATATATTTTCAACAAAGTTTGTAAGGGCAAGTGAAGATGTCCGTTTCTTCCTAAAGCCATATTGATGGTCATGTAAAATATTGTGTTTATTGATGAAGGTCCACTCTAACATAAAACAATTTTTCAAATATTTTTGAGAATCAAGGAGATCGGTCTATCATTTGTCAGTCTTTGCTTATCCCCTCCTTTATATATGACTTTGGCTTTTTTCATTTCACTAGGAAATACTCCAGTTTTGAAAGACTGATTACAAATGTAGGTGAATGGTTTTGCCACACATTCCATTATGTTCTTAAATACCATGTCCAAATTATAAAATCTTTGGAATGCTTGTTTTGGAATGTTCTAACTATGTCAATGACCTCTTTCTCATCAGTTCTTTTTAGGAATATAGAATCCGTAATTTTCAAGGGTTTTTTATTATGCTATCTATGTTATCGGTGGGTTGAAATTCCTTTGCAAGATCTAATCCACAATTTACAAAATATTTATTGAAGTCGTTAGCTATCAATGATTTATTGTTGACGAGCTCTTCGTTTGGATCTATGAAGTGAGAAGGAAAATCAGATGTTTTCTTCCATCTTTGATAATAGAATTTAGTATTTTCCACGTGTTCTTCATATTATTTTTACTATTTTCGAGTAATTTCATGTATTTATTAATTTTTTTGTTTTCTCAGATTATGTATTTTGTTTGTTTTTATATGATTTATATTTGAACTCTGCTTCCCAACTTCTTTTTCTTAAGAATTCTTTATATAGAGTATTTTTCTTCTTACAAGCATTAATAATTCCCTTAGTTAGCCATGGTTTACCTTCAGTTTTATTATTTATTTTTCCTTGCAAGAGGACAATATTTTTCGTAGAGTTTTGTTACCGATGTTATGAAAGCTTGATAGGCTACGTCAACATCTTCAACATACACTCTGCTCCAATTGTAGTTTGTTCATTTATTTTTAAGCTCACTGACCGAATGTTCATTTATTTGTCTAAATACAACATGTTTGTGCTTGTTTTGTTCTTTTTTATTGGTATTTGCATTACTGCAAAGACTGGGAGGTGGTCACTAGCATCATTGATTATTAACCAACAATCATTTTTTTGTCGTCATGTAGCGCCATTAGCTGTTACTCGCGTCGGCCGAGTGATTGTTGGACGCAGTGATAAACTGTACAGAGGCAGACAGGCGGAGATCACAAAGATAAAAGATGTATTAAATTTCTGTTTTATAAACCATCTGAATTTTTGTTCTTCAAAACGCAGATAAAGTTTTTACGTTGATGATGTCATATTTGCTGTTAACAGAATAACCTCTCTGATCTTCTGATGCAGATCTGAGGATCACTGCTGGATCTGGAGATGATGTCATTCTGAGATGTGGAGATAAAGACATCAATGAGATTTACCTTTTAAAATGGACCAAACCAAACCTACAGGGGGAAGAAATTATGTTTTTATACAGGAATGATGGAATTCTACTAGATCAGGATGAATCTTTCTGGAACAGAGTGATTCTGAAGGACCCTCAGATGAAGGATGGAGATCTGTCTGTGGTTCTGGAGAACGTGAACATTAATGACAACGGAACGTACGAATGTTTAGACATACATAAAAATGAATCACAGAGAAGATGGAATCGGATCTCCACCATCAGTCTGCAGGTGTCTCCTCCTCCTCCTCCAGGTGAGCATTGAGTGTGTGTGTCTCCTCCTCTTCCTCCTCCTCTTCCTCCTCCTCCTCCTCTTCCTCCTCCTCTTCCTCCTCCTCCTCCTCCTCCTCCTCCTCCTCCTCCTCCTCCTCCATTGAGTGTGTGGATGAGAGTGAATGTGTGTCAGAGTGAAAGGTCTCAGATCAGACGTGTTTTCTGAAGATGTTGTTGATGAGACTCTGCAGGAAGCAGCTGATGAGGAAGAGGAGAACATTCTGATCTTCATCATCATCATCATCTCTGTCTCTGCAGGAGAGGAAGGAGGACGAGGAAATGAAGGAGTCAAAGATGGAGACAGTCGTGGTCGTCTTGGTCTGTCCACTGTGTCAGTTCTTCTTCTTGCTGTTATTGTTCTTCTTCTTCTTTTTCTTGTTCATCTCCAGATCTTCAAAGAGGAAAAAGCTTCAAACCAAAGTTCCAACAAGCAGCAGAATTCTGACCGTGATCTTCTGATCTCAGACTCTAAAGCAAAGATAAAACCATCAAACCCAGAACCTAAAGATTGGAGATCTGGATCTTCTCAAACTCTAGAACATTTCAGACTCAAAGTCCAAAGAGGAGCAGATGTTTTTTCCTGAGAACCTCCAGAAACATCTGGAAGAACTCTGACAGATGTTCAGAGAAGAGGAAGACGAGGATGAAGAGATGAAGATAAGGATGAAGGACTTCCTGCAGTCTCTGATCCAGAAGAGGTTCTGTTGGTTCTGGTTCTGATCCAGAAGCAGCTTTCTAGTTTCCTCAGGATCAGAAAACCTCCTTCCTGTTTCTGGATGTTCTCTGAGTCCGATCAGATCACTGGTCCTGTGGTGGAGCGTCTGACCTCAGACTGACAGGTTGAATCAGAGACTCATCAATGACTCTCAGCATGAAGGTGATGATCGGGTCAGAACCGCTGAACGGATCCAGAGTGCAGCTGGTTCCACCATCAAGAACCGGGTCTCAGATTCAGTCAGACTGGACTAACTCATCCAGAGTCTAGTTCTGCTGGAGGTTAGAGCTCTGCAGTCTGGAGGAAGGAGTGAGGGTCAGAACCGCTGAGCATCATGGGTAATCGCTCTATCAAACAGCATCAGACAGTGACATCATCCATGAACTGTACTGTGTGTGTTTATGTTTATTTAGTATTGATTGTGTTGTGGTTTAAACATGCTGATACTACGACTTCATTTATTTACAGGATTATTAAAGGAAATCTGAATCTCTTCTTCTATGAAGGTCTTACAGTTTAAGTAAACGTCATTTACTTTAATGTCAGAACAATGTTTGTTTACTGTGATGTAAAGTGTAAATACAGAAAATCTAGAGGTTCTAGTTTCTCTGGAAGAACTTTGATTTGAAAGTCCTCAGAAACAGCAGAGATCAGTGATCAATGATGGAGACTCTCCAGGGTGATGAGGGTTTGAACCCAAACTTTCATCTTTGATTATAAATTACTGCAAAAAGGGAAATCTAAGTGAGAGGAAATATCTTAAAACAAAAATATGTTGATTTCTTTCATGGTAAGATCATTCTCAGTAGATCTTAGACCAGATCTTTCCCTTATTTTAAGAGTTTTAGTTCTTGATTATCTCAATAAGATATTAAAGCTTGTTACTAAGATTTTATTACCTATTATGAGTAAAAACACAAAAATCTCAACAGTTACAACAGTAACATTATTGTACACAACTGTATTTTCAAAGAAGTAATTTCTTGTTTCAAGCAAAAACACACCTGGAGGAGAATTTTATCACTCTTATAACATGGTCATTTAAGAAACATGTCAATATTAAATACATTATTAGAACTTCAGTCCTGTTATATTTTCTAAGTTTAAACATTTTTTTGTTTGTTTGTTTTTTCAAAAGCTGCAGCGAGTCACATTTTATGGCAACACATTCAGCGTTTGCTTTAGCTCCTTTGTGGAAAAAGGTGATCGTCATGAGAAGAAAAGCATCAGTTTAGAGGGAAAGTTCACCTCTTGGAGCTCATTTTTATGCAGATGATCAGCTAAAGTTTATTTAAAAAAACCATGAAGTCTAAATGGTTCAATTCGTCTACGGTGTTTCATTTTTTCGTTCTTCTGTTTTCTGGTTTATTTAAGTCTTTAAAATGATCAAATTCACCCCAACAGGTTAACGCTGTCAAACTCAATCTCACAAGGGGCCATAACCCAACACATACGGTCACACTCTGTTACCGAGTGTAACCGACAGGTCCAAGGCAAAGGCAACAGACATACACTTGTATTTGGAAAAAATACTTTCGTTTTTCTTTTACAGCGGGCACCCACCTCATTAAAGCCAACACTAGACACAGACTTCTCAACCACAGTGAACATGAGCATTTATAATACATGGCCCCTCCCCTGAGCCAGGTTGTTCCACTTAACTCAACGACTGACTTTTGGTCAGGCACTACAAAAGCCCTCCTAAATCAGAGCTCGGGTCCTTCTCGCCCTGACTTGATTTATTCTATTTTGCAGTGTCTTCACACGGTAGAGAGATTGGGATGTACGGTTTTGTTCATCTGGGTTCCGGCACATGTTGGGATCGAAGGCAATGAGACTGCGGATGCTCTGGCCAAGGGGTCACTTACTAAAGATAATCCTGATGCAATAGTACCTTTGGGTAAACAGGAATGCTTTAGTATTTGCAAAAAACATCTAGATAGTCAGTGGCAGGAAAAATGGGACAAGGAGCAGCGAGGACGACTGCTATATTCCTGTCAGAAGTCAGTGAAAGTCAGCCGACCAGCTCCATACTCTTGCCGTAAAGATGAGGTAGTCATCAGCAGAGTAAGACTGGGACACTGTGGACTGGATGAATACTTATTTAATATTAACAAACATGACAGTGGCCTTTGTGAGTGTGGAGAGCGAGAATCTATTTCTCATGTCATTTTCAATTGCAGTAAATATAGGGTGGAAAGGAGGTGTTTTTATAACAGACTCAGTGATTTTAGCATTTCCACCTTTTCATTTCAATCTGAGTTGCCATTATGCGTTACTGATTTGTTGGTTAGAAAAGCACTCCTGCATTTTCTCCGTCAAACTGGTTTATATTTTAGGATTTAGTGACATTTTACTGAAAACCTGTGGGGGGCAGCATCAGTGTACAGCCTGCCGGAAGAAGAAGAAGAAGAAGAAGAAGCTCGGGTCTTGTGACCAATGAAATACAACTGAAAGGTTAGGAAACACAAGTTAGCAAAAGAGTTTTTAACGGAAACCCAGCAGCGATGATGGCGTTTCTCGGTTCGGTTCTGTTCTTCATGCTTCTCTGCTCTTCTGTTTTGGCTGAAACAGGTAAGAACAAGTCTGAACATGAGTCAAAAACAGCGGGAACAGGTTAGAATTGTCTGTGGAGACGGAATGAAGTTTTCTTAATGCGGAAGTAAAGGCGCATGGACACCAGCGGTACCAGCATCCACGTGTAGAACGTGTCGGTGACAATCCTCCAAACTATCAGGAGTTTGTCTTCTCTAGAGGACGTTTCTAAAGCTGGATATCTACCAGTATTCTCTCCCAGACCTCAGGTGGATCTTGTTCAGGTGTTTAGTCTGGGACTGCGGTCACATGACCCGCCGTTCGCTCAGCTGGCTGCAAAAAAATAATAACAAGTTTATGGCAGAGAATGAAAGTCGATGGGAGCCTTTAATATTTACTCATGAAAATGTCTGATCTGCTATAATTAAACGCAAAAGAAAAAAATCCCTAACAAAACTACATATACTGTTGTTACATATTTGTACAATTTATTAGTCATTTAATTCTCTAATTTCATAGAATAATAGAAGAAAGAATTAAAGTTTTCAGTCATGAAAACATAGTTTTTAAATAATTCTCCTTAAACTTTTTGACAAAAATATGTTAAAAATCTTTGAATTTAAATAAAAAATACTTTGGTGGATAATTCCAGGTCTTGAAAACTACAGTATATCTGTTCTCTACTATACAGTGAAAGTACTGGACCGGTCCAGATGTACCCTTGCCTTCGCCCATCACCACACGGGACAGGCTCTAGCAGCACCGTGACCCAGAAAGGGATAGCAGGTTTAGCTAAGAAAAAGCTAAGCTAACTCGTAAGCTAACTGGCAGCAGACTGTAGCGACAGTCGGGCATTCTGATACGACTGACTTTAATTTTGTTTTTTGTTTACTGGTGCAACAGTCGGCTGCCAGTTAGCTTACTTAGGCTCTTAGCTAGCTTAGCTGTTTTTGTGTCATTACCCTCTTCAACTGTTGACAGACATCTTGTTTTACACCAAATGAGGGGACTGGCATGTATGCTACTACTTTTGAAGTTCTGCCATAAACCATTATTTTAATAGTAGACCATTTTTTCTGATTAGTCGACTAATCCGGTCATGTGTAAACTGGATGTAAGACACACATCTTAACCATCATTAGCTTTAAGCTAAAAACTAGATATATAGCATTACCTGTGATGATAGTGTGAATGCTGCTAGCTGAATTATGCCACTGAAGATGCTGAAATAGCTGAAATCACTGAAGCTGATAGCCAGATAAAATAAGAGTTAAACTCCAAATTAGCCTAAAAAGTTAATAAAGACGCTCAAGTTAGTCAAAGCAGCTAGCACGAAGCTGAAATATTAGCTAAACTTAAAAACAGCCTGAAAGACCTTAATAAATGTCAAAAAAGTCCAAAAATCTAGCAGAATTTCACTATAACTTTCAACTGTACTACACTCTGACTCCATATAATATAAAGTAACGACTAATCGACTTTTAAATCAGTCATCAACTATTTTAATAGTCGATTAGCCGTCGATTAGGCGACTAATAGCATTTTGTATTCATATTTTTTCACAAATACATGGACAAGATTGTGTTGTTGAAAAAGGTGTGAAATCGATCCGGAAGTAAATCATCAGTTTTAAGGTAAACTTTATCAGTTTCTCTTCCTGTTGTGTCTCTACTTTCTTTATCTTTTTCATGTGATGCTAACAGACACACATCCAATCATGAACTTGATTCTTCTAAGTCAGTCAGTTATATTTGGCTGAAGGTGAACCACAGTCTGTTGTGTCCACCAAACACATGATAACCATTTTTACAGCAACTTTATACCTGTGGAACCCTTTCACCAGTCCGCTCGTTAAAGTAAAAGAGTTGATTAAATCAAAACTCACACAGTTGGTTTGACAATGGGTGAAAAGGACATTCCGATTTAAAACAACAATCTAGGTTCATGTACGATTCCCCTATACTAAATTATATGGCGAGAGGTTTTCCAAAAAAAGACTGTTTAACTAATTTATTTATCTTTCTTTATGGGAGGAATAAAACTACAACACAAGACTTTCAGAATTTTCCCTTTAATATTAATGAAAGTAAAACACAAGAAAATAGCAGCAGAAGAAAGAAAAAAAAAAAAAAAAAAACCAGACTAACAGATAAATGCCAAAACTACGGAAGAGCATTAGGGCCACTGAAAAAAAAAAAGCCCATGAAAAATTCTGACTTTAATCTCAGAATTCTGAGTTTAATGGTTGAAAAGTTACAGTATGTTACAGATTTTGTGTTTAAGTGTCACTGGCGACGCCTCAGGTGTTAAATTATTAAAGTTTACTGAAAACCTGAAAATCTAATCTCTGATCTTTAGATGCAGATCCAAAGATCCTCCCTGCTGAATCTGAAGATGACGTCACTCTGAGATGTTAAGATCCGGATACAACAAAATTATAACTTTGGAGTGGAGCAGAACTGATCGGCAAGAGGGAGAATATCTGTTTGTAAACAGGAGTGGTGGTGTTGATAAGGTCAATCAGCATGAATCTTTCATGAACCGAGTGTCTCTGAAGGACCCTCAGATGAAGGATGGAGATCTGTCTGTGGTTCTGGAGAACGTGAAGATTGAAGATTCTGGAACATATGAGTGTAGAGTCAGATATGAAAATGATTCATCAGGATCTCCTCTAAAGCTGATCTCCAGCATCAACCTGCAGGTGTCTCCTCCTCCTCCAGGTGAACATTGAGTGAGTGTGTGTTTCCTCCTCCTCTTCCTCTTCCTCCTCCTCCTTCTTCTTTTCTTCCTCTTCTTCCTCCTCCTACTCCTTTTCCTCCTCCCCTTTCTCCTCTTCCTCCTCCTACTCCTCCAGGTGAGCATTGAGTGTGTGTGTCTCCTCCTCTTCCTCCTCCTATTCCTTTTCCTTTTCTTCCTCCTCCTCCTCTTCCTCCTCCTCCTTTTCTTCCTCCTCCTTCTCCTCAAAACTAGTGATTCTAGTTTCTCTGGAAGAACTTTACTGAACTTTGACCACATTGAAAGTCATCAATCAAACTTGCAGAAACACAGCAGAGATCAGTGATCAACGGGGGAAACTCTCCAGGCTGGTGAGGGTTTGATTATTGCCCCCCAGCTCAGGTGACCTATATCGTATCTTTGATTAAATAAAATTCTCTTAGTGATGTTTCTAATTAGCTTCTAATAAATTGCAATCTAAAAACAATCCTGGGTCTCTGCCTCGGTTCAAAGCAAGACTTAAATGTTCCTTTCTCCTGCCCTTTCCTGGAGCTGAACTGTCACTGATAATATTAGTGGCACAGCGAAAGGGTGTGGCACAAAAAGGAGCGCTAATAGGGGAGCAGAAAAAGAGACTTCCTATTGAGGGGTTAGTAGGTCTGGGTTGATAAAATTGATTATGAATATCAAAGATGGCTAATTCAGTTCTGGTGGATCAGCTCCTAAAGTAGGACCGTCTGTTTCAACTCCTGTACGGTTTTAGACTGATCCAGTTCTTCCATCTGTGAACATCTGTCGTGTTGTTGAGAAGATTCTCCTGGAATGAACAGATGTTTCCTCCACATACTCTCACCAGCATCTCCTTCAACAGGTGGGGAAAGACTGAGTCTTTGGACTGATTCTGAATATAAGTTCTGTTTTCAGCAGATCTCAGGCTGAGACTGAGGGAAGCAGTTAAAAGAATAAAAACTAGGAGTGGTTTAGAGAGGAGTGGTTTTACAGGTCCAGACTCGTTTTCTCGGCAGAAGCAGATGGACGTTGGACCATGTTGCTGTTCGGTTCTGCTCTTCTTTTCATTCTGGTTGGATTGTCTGTTTCTGGAACTTCAGGTGAGAAAAAATCTGAAAATGAACTAAACACTAGAATTAGAAAAAGTTTGAGTTTTCTCATAAGCAGTTACAACGTTTGTAATGAAAGTGAAAGTGAAAGCTCACTTGATCTTTTAATAGAACACACATTTTTGAGAATTCTGACTATAAAGGCTAAAAGAGAAACAATTGAGGTGTTTACGTTACTTTAAGCTTCTGTACATTTTCCTTTACTTTGTTTAAATGCTCTAAAACTTTCAACTCTGAAAATTCTTCATACTTTAAAGGTATTTCAGCAATTTAGCATCAAAATACTCTTCATTCAGGCAGAGTTTGCATGTATTATTTGGATATGATTCATTGTTTTAGAATATCAAAAAAAAAAAAAAAAGGATTTTAACATCTACATGAAATGAATAAGGAAACGTTAAAAAGAACTGTGAGCTCTTTCAAAACTGTAACTTCCTCATACTTCCAGCTACAGAAACTCTTATGCTTCACTTTTTGATGTTTTGGGTGTCCCCAACTCATTGTTTTTTGATGTACAGGTTGTTTTCATTAAATTAGGGGTCCCCAACCTCTGGGCCACTAACCGGAACCAGTCCATTAACACAACATGAAGCCCTACCCAAACCCGATACCGGTATTTTAACTTTAACTTGACAACAGATGCAAAACAGGTTCATCATTCAACGATGGCCAACAAACAACCAGTTCAGGACATTGGAGGTCCCGTATATACAAAAGAGAGAAGAGAACCACTACAAACTCGTCTGAACATTATCGACTGTATAGAGATATCTGTAAGTTAAAATCTGAGCTCTAGGAGAAGAACCACATGATTGACAAAATGATGTCAATAGCATCTTCCCAATGTATCCCAATGTATATCATGTTTATAAGTGTCTGCTGTGGGACACCCGCCAAGTCATTCACTTTGTCATGGTGCTATGTTCTTGGCAGCAGAATATGGTAGACAGGAGAAGAAAACAACCACTGCGCAAAACCCCCAAAATCTGGAGATATTTTTCCTTGGATATCTTCAAAAGTAACCCATGTCTGGTGATATCCATGGTGGATACTCTCCGACCATGACAGTTTCTGAGTTCACGTCCTTCACATATCAACTCCGAGTATGGGACACTTTTATTCTGATAGAATCTGGAGTTGAGATTCTCTCCGAAAATCAGATACGACAAAACGTCATATTCAGGCCAAATCCCAATACTAGTGATATCCAAAGTCAGGATATGTACAGATTTTAATCAAATTGATTTTATGAGGTCAGCATACTCATCATATCTGAGGTGAAGATATCTCCAGATTTCACCCATGCATGTCATCAAATTTCTTGATTTCTGAATACCCATCATATCTGATGTAAATATATTTCAAGGTTCCAGTCATCTAAAAAACTATACATAAAAATAAAGGTGACAGAAAACCAGTTACCATTATTTATTTTATTAAAATAAAAAGATAACAATACACAAACAACTTTTTTTTTTTAGAGTCCATATCACACTCCACTGCCAGATAGCAGCTCTTGACGGGGTGGGTTCCTCTTACTAAAACCAGCTGAGTGTCTTATGTGTGTGGACCTTGGCTCTATTCCTTTTTTCTGTTGTCATCCAAGGCTTTTTGGCATTTTGACATCAGTCTGGTTAGTCGAGTGGAGCGCCACTTTGGTGAGGCATAATAATATGCAGTCTTTTCCTTGTTGCTTTCCTCATCGCTGACATTAGAATACAACCCAGGACAGGTGATGGAGGTGTGAGAAATGGAGGACGAACACATCAACACACTCCGGAAGAAGGCCCAGCAGAGGCTGTACTTCTTACGGCAACTGAAGAAGTTCAACCTGCCTCAGGAGCTGCTGATCAACTTTTACACAGCAGTAATCCAGTCTGTCCTGACCACATCCATCACAGTCTGGTTCAGATCTGCAACCAAAGCCGACAGAATCAGACTGTAGAGAACCATCAGGTCTGCTGAGAGGACTATTGGCTCCGACCTTCCCTCCATTCAGGACCTGTACCGGTGCAGAGACAGGAAGAGAGCTCGAAGACTCACGACAGACCCTTCACATCCAGGTCACAGTCTTTTCAGTCTCCTCCCCTCAGGACGGAGGTTCAGGACCTTATGCACAAAAACCACAAAGACAGCTTCTTCCCTCGAGCCGTCACTCTGATGAACTCTTGATCAGTCACAGAATACAGAACACAACATGGGAACTGCCACACCGGAACACTGTTGTATATATCTTTATCACCCCCTTTGATTTGATGGTGTCTACACAATTGAGCCTCTGTAGGCTGAAAACTTTTATTTCCATTAAAAGACTTGGCATCCTTTTGTTCCTAAGACACTGCCCTGTGGTTATCTGTATAGATATCCAACTTCATATTGAGATCTGATGGATCTAATGTGTTTCTTTGAAGTGTTTCTTTCATTTTTGTGAGCAGTATATATCAGGCATTTGTCATTTTATTGAAATGTCCACATATAAAATTCCAAAATCCACAGAAATTTCACAGAAGTCTCTGCATAAAGCAATATATATTGACGCTCACTAGATTGGCAAATACTGACCAGATTACAATAAAATCTCTGATCTTCTGCTCCAGATCTGAAAAACATCACTGCTGAACCTGGAGACAACATCACTCTGACATGTGAAGATCCAGAAAACAAAATTATAACTTTGGAGTGGAGCAGATCTGATCTGCAGGAGGGAGAATGTGTGTTTTCATACAGGAGTGGTGGTGTTAATCTAGACGATCAGCATGAATCTTTCCAGAACCGAGTGTTTCTGAAAGACCCTCAGATGAAGAATGGAAATCTGTCTGTGGTTCTGAAGAACGTGAAGATTAACGACTCTGGAACATACATGTGTAGAATCAAACAACAAAATGGTCCACATGGAGAAATGAAGATAATCTCCACCATCAATCTGCAGGTGTCTCCTCCAGGTGAGCATTGAGTGTGTGGATGAGAGTGAATGTATGTCAGAGTGAAAGGTCTCAGATCAGACGTGTTTTCTGAAGATGTTGTTGATGAGACTCTGCAGGAAGCAGCTGATGAGGAAGAGGAGAACATTCTGATCTTCATCATCATCATCTCTGTCTCTGCAGGAGAGGAAGATGGAAGAGGAGACAAGGGAAAACTAAGAGAAGTTAAGAAAGAAGATGTGGGTGGAGTCAGTCGTGGTCGTCTTGGTCTGATCCCTGTGCCAGGTCTTCTTCTTCTTCTTGCTGTTGTGGTTCTTGCTGTTCTTCTCTGGATCTACAAGAAGAAAAAAGTTTAAATCAAAGTTCCAGAGGTTCCACTAAGCAGCAGAATCCTGACTGTGATCTTCTGAACTCAGAATTCTAAGGCAGAGAGAACAGTAGATTCTCCAGTCTGAAGTTCTCCAGATCTCTTCTGATCCTGATCTGGATCTTATCAAACTCTGAAACATTTCAGACTCAAAGTCCAAAGAGTCCAAACTCAGAATCAGCAGAAGTTTCTTCCTGAGAACCTCTAGAAACATCTGGAAGAACTCTGACAGATGTTCAGAGAAGATGAAGACGAAGATGAAGAGAGGAAGAGGAGGATGAAGATGTACTGAAGGTGTTCCTCTCCTCCACTGTTTACATTCTTTCAACCTCCATGACTCTTCGTTTGTTTACTCGATTGACATAATTCCAATGAATTACTAAGCAGAGAAAAGCAGCTTTGCTTCTCGATGAACTCTGAGTTGCTTTTCTCTGCTACAGAATCCGTTTGAATGCAGGTAACTAGCACAAACAGATGAAGAGTTTTGGTTGGTGGAAAGGCGTCTGTAGTTCTGATCATCTGTGTTTGTTTAACAAAACCTCAGAACAGAATATTAACATGTGGTGTTCCTCAGGGCTCTGTTCTAGATCTTCTCTTTATTCTGACATTCATGCTGCCTCATTAAATTCCTTTAAAAACACCTTAATAAGTATTTATTAGGAAAATTTGAAGTTGTTTTGGCTTCTTATTTGTGACATATTTTTATTTTATATTTTATTCAACATGTCTTACTGCTTTGTTTTATTTCCTTGTTTCATGTCTCGAAGCCCTTTTTATAGTTCATTTTTCACAATTCAAAAAAATTGTTTATTTTCTTTTATGAAGGTAGTAAAGCTCTGTAGAAGTATTAGTGATTTACCGTTCTATTAAATATAAGAACAGTGTTGATAAATATGTTTAGTGTGATGTGATGAACATCTGTCTGAGTTGCAGTCTCTATCATGTGAACCACGTTTACTGTTGTCTCCAGAATCAGGACAGAACCTGTAGACATGTTGGAAGGACAAATGTTCCTGCAGTGTTAATGTTAGACACGGTACAACAAAAGTGTTTAGACTCCAACAACTGACAACTTCTGTGACATGTAGAATGAAATACTTAGATTTATTTGTGATTAAAATACTTTTTGATACTTTAGTTTGTACACGTGTTTCTGATGTTCTGCTTCCAGTTTAGTTTGTTGTCCATAACTAGTCCTAAAAATTGTAGTTCTGTAACTCCCTCCATAGGGACAGTATTTATTATGTTACTTTTATTTGCAGCTGTTTTTAAATGAAATGTTTTTTTTCTAACTGTAATACGTATTTTTTTATGGTTCCCTCTTGGCCAGGACTCCCTTTTAAAGATATTTCTTAATCTCAATGGGACTTCCTGGTTAAATAATCATTAACAAATACATGATTGACAGCTCTGTTTTTATATTATAATAACAAAAAAAAATATTTCTTTACTTTAGTTTCTTTAGATGCCTAACATGCCAATAACAATTCAACGAAGAGACATAATAAAAAATAAATCAAAGAAAAAAAAACATCTTGAAAGCATAACATTAACAAAAGAATGAGAACATTTCAAACAAAATTTGGGCATGTTGTAATCTATTCGTGTTTTTGTTTTATTTAGTTCTGTATTCAGTACATTTTTTAAGTTGTTTATAATTGTCTGTCAAACAAAATCTATTTGTATCATCAGCAAATAAAATGAGGTTTAACATTTTAAACATTGAACGTTTCATTTCTGTAAATGTTCAACAGTAGTGGGGCCAGTATGGATCCTTGAGGGACACCAGAACTAATCTGATTAGTATCTAAAGGTTTTCCTCCAGTTAAATAGTTTAGCTCCTCCTCTGATCTCGTTCATTTCCAGTTAGTCCGATAGGAAGTCATGATTCAGAATCAAATGTTTTTAAGGCAATGATAATTTCTGTGATATCTTTCACATTAATGACAGACACTGAAGTTGATCTGTTTGCTCTAAAACCGTATTGACTTTCATTGACAATGCTGTTTATCAATAAATTGGACTACTATATCTCAGAATATTTTTATGTTTTATTTAAATAAAAAAATAGCAGTAGAGTAACAGGTTTATAGTTTGTAAACATGGGTTTGACTGTGTAGTTTTGTCTTCTTATCATCAGTCTGTTCATTCAGTTTCGTTCAAGTTCTAAAGATACTCCACAGTTTTAACACAACTCTCTTTCCAGCTGCACAGGTGACAACATGATCTTCACTTCCTGTTTCTGAGGATTGGGTATAAGGAAGTAATCAAATAAATTCAAACTTTATTTATAAAAAAAAGCGCTTCTCATACTTTATGCAGCTCGAAGTGCTTTACATTAAAAACAAAAACATATACAATAAAAGCAACCCCCTTTCCCCCCCTCCCCTCATCGACACATACAACTCATTATTCCACACACAATGAATATTTATAAAAATGACTTCTAAACATTGATTGTGAAAATACTAGACTTCTGGAGCCATGAGGCCATCCATCCATCTTCTTCCACTTATCCAGGACCAGGTCGCGGGGGCAGCAGTCTAACCAAAGACCCCCAGACTTATCTCTCCCCAGCCACTTCCTCCAGCTCCTCTGGGGGGACTCCGAGGCGTTCCCAAGCCAGCCGAGGAACATAGGCTCTCCAGCGTGTCCTGGGTCTTCCGCGGGGCCTCTGACCAGTGGGACATTCCCAGAACAACTCACCAGGGAGGCGTCCAGGAGGCATCCGGACCAGATGCCCGAACCACCTCAACTGGCTCCTCTGGATGTGGAGGAGAAGCGGCTCTACTCCGAGTTCTCTCCGGGTGACCGAGCTTCTCACCCTATCTCTAAGGGAGCGCCCAGCCACCCTCCGGAGAAAACTCATTTCAGCCGCTTGTAGTCGGGATCTCGTTCTTTCGGTCACGACCCAGAGCTCATGACCATAGGTAAGTACTGGAACGAAGATCGACCGGTAAATCGAGAGCTTTGCTTTCTGGCTCAGCTCTCTTTTTACCACCACGGACTGGTGCAGTGGCACAAATAGCGGACGCAGCTCCAATCCACCTGTCGATCTCACACTCCGATCTTCCCTCACTTAGTGGAGCAGCTTAGTGTCATTTTTAGCCAGAATCGTTCAGTTGATGATACAAGCATGAAATTTGGTACAGTTATAGTCTCTGGGTCTAGTTACAGGAAAAAAGTGCTAGCCACACAAAAATCCAATATGGCCGCCATTTTTTTCAAGATGGCCGCCATGGCAATAAAGTTGGCAGAATATCATAAAAATAGTTTACTTGATGATGTTTTCAATGGTTTTTTGCCCCGAAAATAGACTGCTAATGCCAGGGTGGCAGTGAGGATGAGCTCTTTCTGCCTAAAAAATACCAGTTAATATCCCTGTAATGTTTAGCAATAAAAACCTCATTTTACCTGATGAAGTACTCATATTTTTTCAATGTAACTCATTACACCAACAACCTTCGGTGGCCATCTTGGAAAATGGCCGCCATTTTGGAATTTAAAGTGGCTAGCACTTTTTTCTTAAAATTTGGTGTCTTATAAGTACTTCAGCCAAATTTCATGCTTGTATCATAAAATGAAAGATTTTTTGAGTTAGCTGCTCCACTAACTCGTGAACAAGACCCCAAGATATTTAAACTCCTCCACCTGAGGCAGGAGCATTCCACCCACCGAGAGAGGGCAAACTACCTTTCTCCGGTCGAGAACCATGGCCTCAGATTAAGCGGTGCTGACCCTCATCCCAGCTGCTTCACACTCGGCTGCAAACCACTCCAATACATGCTGGAGGTCCTGGCTCGATGGAGCCAACAAAACAACATCATCCGCAAAGAGCAGAGAGGAAATCATGTGGTCCCCAAACCAGATCCCCTCCTGGCTGCGCCTAGAAATTCTGTCCATAAAGACTATGAACAGAACAGGTGATAAAGGGCAGCCCTGTCGGAGTCCAACATGCACCGGAAACAGGTCTGACTTACTGCCGGCCATGCGAACCAAGCTCCTGCTCCGGTCGTACAGAGACCGGACAGCCCTGAGTAAGGCTCCTGAGATCACTCGGGCACTCAAACCCCTCCACTACGTTAAGGTGGCGATTCAAGGAGGGGAGCCATGAGGTCCCCCATTGGAAATGCATTACCTCCACTCCTTGCGAAAGTAGGCCACCGCTTTCACCATCACTTCCTGAAACGGATACCGCCATTTGCAACTCATCTTCAGCGATTGGTCTGAGTCTCTATGAGTCATAGCTGAGTCATGCCTAATTTAGCCTAATTTCCCAACCTGGGATGAATAAAGTATTGCTATTCTATGAATCTATAGGAAGTACTGTCACCAATCAGGAGTGAGTTTATTGTGAGTGTCCGCCTCTTTCCACGCCTCGACCATGAGACCGCGGATGTAAACAGCTTCTACTTTAATAACGCCGGAGAATTGTACAAGTCATTGTTGAAGCCTTTGAGGGAGAACCATTCCAACATTTGATTCTGTCAGCGGTCCTTTGGGATTTACTTACATTTATTCCTTTTTGTCGAGATAAAAGGAGCATTTGGGTGACGCCGCTGCAGAACGGCGCACGGCTTCCCCTCGTGCCGCAGCAGCAGCTCGTCTCTTCACATGCGCTACCATGTTACAGTGTGATCAGATGCACGTGAGAAGCGCGTTCAGCGGTATTTAAAATAAATAACCATCCTAACAAGTGAACATCTGGATCTTTTTTCTGTTTGAAAATACGACCAGGTCCTTTCAAGTTTGTCCCGCGCTCCTCAGACGGCTGCGTCTAATTCAGGCTGAAGCTGGAAAAGTGAAGAAGATGAAACTTTGGTTGGTGATTTTATGGAGGAGCTGTACCATTCCGTATGATACACAACTTATAATTTATAAGCTACAATCAAACCAGTGAAATAAAGAAAAACGTCCAAAGCACTTAACCTCACATGTGAAATCTATTTCTACAGAGTAAATCTGGATCTAAAAATGTCAACAGGCAGGTTGAAAACTTTCAGCTCTGCACAGAAGAAACAGACTAGAAATGGTCAGCAGCCTATCAGGATACAGGACACTATATGTTGTTAAAAAAAATTAAAAACATGCATGACAAATGGGCAAAGTAACAATTGGTGAACTAATGAAGCTTCAGACACATCAGACCAATCAGACTGCAGTAACAAAGACGACCAGCAGAGGGAGAGAGGAACCTTCCAGAGTCTCTTTGTTGAAGTTCTCCCTGCCGACTGACAGGGGGAGGAGCTTGTGTTGGAGGTGTTTCTGGTCCGAGCCTCTCTGTCCTCCAGCTTTCATGAGCTGGTCTCTCCAGTCTCGGGTCATGGCGACCCGTCAGAGCGGACACTGCAGATGGCTTCCAGACTCTTCCATCTGCTGCTGTCAGCTTCTCAGTGAAGCTCTCAGCAGGTGATTCTCACCTGTTCACCTGTTCATGCCATCAGCATGAAGGCTCGAGTTCTCATCCTCAGTGTTCTTCTACTGCAGAACTGAAGAACATCACAGCAGAACCGGGTCAGAACATCACTCTGACATGTCGACTGTCAGACCAGAACCAGGTTCTGGTTCTAGAGTGGAGCAGAACGGACCTGCAGGAGAACGAATACGTGCTTCTGTATTGAGATGACAAAAGTGACTCAGATCTCCAGCATGAATCCAGGAACTGAGTTCTCTGTGTCTGTAATGTGACTTTTCATGAAAACCACAAGAAACGGGAAGTTTTTCTCCTTCAAACCAGAAACAACAGATCCGAGATCAGTCAAATAGAGCAGTGTTGATTGGTCACCAAACCCCGCCCTCAATGACTGAGCGACTCTACCAGCCCCTCCCTCCTCTGCCACACTGGTCAGAGCTACACGGAACAAATTCATTGAAAAAAACACTTATTTCAAAATTCTCTGTTGGTTTATTTCCATAGCAACCATTTCTTTTTTATGTTGTCTGGGGGTGACGAACAGATCTACGTCATTTTTAGACAGATCGTCAAAATTTTGGATTTCCTTGGCAACAGATATTATTTTTCTTAAACATCCCCATATTCTTAATATAGTCATGAAGGAGTTAGATTGAAATCTTAACTTATAGCATGTTAATAAAAGGAAATTTTTGTTTGAAAGTTCAAGCTGGTGGCGTCTTAACGAGGTCAAAGGTCAACAAATCCCTACCAATGGTTGTAGACTTAAGATGGTGGTGTGTTTGAGAAATTTTTGTGAACAAAAGATTCCTCCAGCAGTTTGGGTTCTGCTCCTCACAGTCGTCCTGAAACTTTCAGATCTTGATTCCTGAATCAAACCCAGTTTACTTCCATCAGAAGCAGGAAGTTGGACCTCTAACAGTCCAGTCCGTCTCTCCTCGATCCAGTCCAAACGTTTCCTGTTGTATTCATGCAGAAACACTTCATATAAAATATCTGATTGTATCCCAGATGAGTTTGGGAAGCAGAATTCCCTGCTGTAAATAAACTTTAGATTGCAAAAACGACTGATGAAATAATTTAATTTGAAATTTAGATTTAATGTACGAAGCACAACAACTTCAAAACAAACAAAAAAAAGGAAATTAAAACAAAAAAGTTGACAGTATTGGCTACACAATGAGACTCTAAGTTCAGAATTGATGCTCTGTGGTTCCAGATGTGATGATGTCATCATAGTCATCAGCCAATCCCTGCTCAGCATGTGAGTGCTGGGTCATCACCATGGAGACAGACAGGTCACTTCCTGCAGACAGAACAGTTTAGACAGAAACTGAAGATGATTGATTAAATGTGATTGATTGATTTCTGTTACCTGAGGCTCTTTGTGGACANAAGTGTCTCACTAAAAAGAAAAATTGGAGGTAAAAATGTAAAAAAGTATTTTATTCAAACAAGCATTTTGTAAAATTATGAACCAAATTACAGAAAAATATTTAACTATAAACAAAGATGAAGTTTCAAGAAAACAATCAATTCAGAATTGATGTTCTGTGGTTCTAGATGTGATGATGTCATCATAGTCATCAGCCAATCCCTGCTCAGCATGTGAGTGCTGGGTCGTCACCATAGATACAGACGGGTCACTTCCTGCAGACAGAACAGTTTAGACAGAAACTGAAGATGATTGATCAAATGTGATTGATTGATTTCTGTTACCTGAGGCTCTTTGTGGACATAAAGACACCAGAAGGAGAGTGGAGATGATGAACGGACTGATCACTACCAGGTGGAGACACACTCTCAACACAAGAGGAAGAGGAGCTGAGGCAGGGGGCGGGGCTTCTGTGGTGGGCGGGGCTACTGTGGTACTCGGTCTCTCTGCAGAGAGAATCCCACCTGGTCAGGTGAGTGCATGGAGGAAATCCATGGTGAGATGACAGTGAAGCTCCTGACCTGAGACAGAGATCCAGCTGGATGGAGACTCTCCACGACCGCTGATGTGACACTTGTAGAGACCTTCATCAGACCTGGAAACATGC
>NC_050529.1:3110905-3112073 GCF_002922805.2 Oryzias melastigma
TAAAATTGGTGAGAAGGCCTTAACAGGGCACCTCCTGATTTCTCTGCGAGAAATCAGGAGCAGGGACGGTTTTAGACATGGAAAAGAACAGTGCAGTGATGTTCAATCAGCCTATTAGGCTTGACTTTACAAGTTCGGGAGATTATTGTGTAAACACTGTGAATCCTGAAGACAAGAAATCTGCAGATATGGATCAGATAATGGCTAATGCTGAAGAAGAAATATTGAAAGTCACAGACAAAATGAACACAAATGAGAAAATGAAAGTTTTAAAGAAACATAAGCAATTTGGACATGCTTCTACTGAAAAACGGCAAAGACTTCTGAACAGTTCTGGCAACACAGACGGAGAGTGCAACAGCTTGTTGGAAAAAATTTTAAGTCAATGTGAAACATGTCAAAAACATACTAAAGTTAAACCAAGACCTGCTGTCGGGTTGCCATTGGCAGCAACATATAACGAGACTATTGCTGTAGATCTGCAAGAGCTTGAACCAGGGGTGTGGTACCTACACATCATTGATCAGTTCACTCGTTTCAGTACAGGAAGTGTACTGACTACAAAAAAGTCATCTGAAATAGTCAAACACTTCATTCATGACGGGATCAGTGTGCATGGCCCACTACAAAAGCTGTTCAGCGAGAATAGGGTGAATTTAACAATGAAGAAGTGAGAGACATGGCTGAAAACTTCAACATGGAAGTTAAGACAACACCTGCATACAGTCCATGGAACAATGGACGCTGACGGAGATCATAATGAAAGTGAAAAGAAGTACTGGATGTGACTGGAGTACAGCAATGGACTGGGCTCTTATGGCAAAGAACTGTGTGCACAGCGTCCATGGTTACAGTCCACATCAGCTGGTTTTTGGACAGAACCCTAAGCTACCATCAGTGCTTATTGACAAACCGCCTGCCCTGGAGGGCACAACAAAAGTGAATGGGTTGCTAAAGATATTTCTGCTCTGCACATAGCAAGAAAGGCATTTACAGAAGCAGAATGTTCAGAGAGAATACGAAGAGCACTAAAGAAACAGCTGATGAGAAGTATGAACCGGGAGACAAAGTTTATTACAAAAGAGTTGACTGTGCACAGTGGAAAGGACCTGGAGTGGCGCTATGGTTTTTGTCAGACATGGCGGTAGCTGTATTAGAATCCATCAGC
>NC_050529.1:3114258-3116183 GCF_002922805.2 Oryzias melastigma
AAAAAAAAAAAAAAAAAACCTGCCGACCCAAGTTACCGGGACTGCAAGGTTCTTCAGTATTGGATCAAGCCTGGCAGTTGAGGGAGTCTGGTGGGGTGGGTATAGTGGCCGATGCGGCCTACCAGATCACCGGTGGATACTGTGCTGAGTATCCACTGGTGGTGTTCGTGTGTGCGGTCAGTAGGTAGGTCGCATGCCTAGGCCACCCACCGCCTACCACCTCATCCTTCCACCATCTCAACCTCAGCGTGACTCCCAGCACGGAGACACACTGCCATGCTTGATCTGACAGTGCGCTTGTCGCCGACTGGTATTTATACCCGGCGTATTTAGAGGCGAGTCCCTGTCGTCTGTCGTTATAAAGAGTTCACCAGACAGCAACCCACGTTAAGGCAGCACAGAGCAGTTCAGCAACACATAAAGCTACAACATGGTGTCAGAAGTTCGAGCTGTCGTCTGAACGAAGAAAAAAAGATTGAGTTTGTTGTTTGTAATCATTTACCACCCCACAAAGCTAGGGGGCGTCTACTCCGAAAGAAGGGTCGTTGGGTGATGTGAGGGTAGGGGATTCCTGTTGGGGGGCGTTGTGTCGGAACTATGTGAAAAGAGAATGAAAATCGCCAAAGTGGAAACATGAAAGTTTTATTCAGTTAACAAATACATTTTCATCTGAAGGTAAATTACTTCTATAAGTATTTCAGGACTAAAATTATCTTTTAATTCTGTCCCTGCTAGTGCGATATGGATAAATCACCTTGTAAGTGTGTGGAAAAAGCACTTGAACACTGAAGCACTGAAACCTGAGTGACCACACTTTCTCTGAATGGTAAATGAAAATGATCCCATTGGGCATCACACTGATGTTATCTGCTGCGTTTGCGTTGCTTGATGATAAACAGGTTTTCATCTGTTGGGTACATCTGTGTATTAAGTTATTCTGGGCAAATTTTTTGCCGTTTTTCTTTTGCTCTCCTTTTGGCGACCTCCATCTGTTCTCTCCCACAGTCCACCTAGGATGGTCGGGTCTCTTTTTGTGTTGTCCATCTATCAGAGACGAGGGACTTTGCTTCATCTTGTTTTTCTTGTTCTTCTTCCTTCTCTCCTCTGCATTCTTGTTTGGCCTTCCTCCTCTCGGGAAGTCGCAGTCTTCATCTAAAACTGGTTTGGCAGGTGAGTTTCTCGAGGCGGGGAATGGTCTCTTGGGCTTCCACGGTTTAGCACTCCCGCCCCCATCCCTGAACTTTTTTGTTGAAGATGTTTCATCTCTGAGCTCTTCATCTTTAAAATATATGTGGTTAGGNCTCTGAGATCTTCATCTTTAAAATATATGTGGTTAGGAGTGGACTCGTGGGTAGGATTTGGCGTACTGTTCATCTGAGTGTTGATTTTCTGTTTCTTTTTGGGTGGTTTGATGGAAGAAGGCGTCTGAGAAGGACTGGAGAAGCTGCAGTTTTTCTGCATTTCTGATAAAAATACAAAAAAAGAAAGATTGGGGTTATTACTATTTTATCTTCCGATGCAGAGACACAAGAAGGTAATGAGCCTTCACTTAACATGCAGAAATAGATAAAATTGCAATATTATGTAATTTTTAGCAAAAATAGAATATTTTACAATATCCTCGCTGCAAATAAAAAAACTGCATTTTTGACAACAAACAAGAGTAATCCTAAAATGTGAAACCACAAAGATTATCTTATGAAATGAACAGCAAACCTTTTACTTTGACATTATACTTAAAGCTCTGTTTAAATGTTTAGTTTTGTTTTTTGAGTAAAATTGTGCTTTTTTATTTAAAAAAAAGAACAACTTTGGGTCTTTCAAAAGTAATAAAGCATCTACACTATAATTAAACCATGTATCAATTTAGATGACAAATAGTCCAAAGTGTGTATAAATGTTAAACTTAAATTTGAAGTGTAAGT
>NC_050529.1:3116683-3125536 GCF_002922805.2 Oryzias melastigma
CAGGATTCAGGAGTGAAGCTGCTGTCTGCTGGACTGGAGAGTCCAGACTGTAAACTGGAGAGTCTCAGGTCAGATTTCATTCAACTGTTTTTCCGGGTTCTCTCTGTTTTTCTCTGTTTCAGAAGAAAGTGTCAGATAGATGTCAGTAAAGAAGAAACAATAGATGCTAGAGTTAAAAATCCAGTTTTTTTCTTTACCTGATGGTTACAAATGTTATCCTGGGGTTTTCACACCAAACTAAAAAGGTGAACCTAAGTCCATCCAGGTGTAGATTTCTGGGATAAGTTCATGTTCTCTGTGTTCTTTGAAAGAAAACACGAATCAATCACAGAACTGCAGATTTAAATGGACAAACGATTGCAGCATATTTCAGACCCATAGAGCAGCAGCTCCTTATGAAAATGTGTGAGGAAGTCAAACTATGGTGGACTGACAGGTTTTTCCCACAGACCTGGTTCTGGTGCTTATTTACTGAGCTTTGATCAGCACCAGATCTTTCATTTCACATAGTGTTTAGGTCGGCTTTAGGTTCTCAGTCCGTATGCTTCTAAAGACAAAATCTTTGGTGGGTTAGATAGAAGAACCTCTGCAGGTAGTTTTATACAAGACTGGGGGTGGGACTAAAGGAGTCAAAAGAAGCACTATGTTTGTAGTTCCACTCAATAACTAAACTTAACATTTTTAAACGACAAGAAGAATGAAAATCATAAGCAGGTTTGTTCTGATGTGCTCTGGGGACAGGGTTGATGTGGAAAAAAACTTCAGCTGTAAAAAAGCCAGTTTCTTAAAACATCAGTTGAAACTTTTGTCATACAGACCATTCATCTTAGATACAAACTACTGAGCTTCTTGCTGATCTGAAGGTGTTTCTGGTTCAATTCAATTCAATTCAATTTTATTTATATAGCCCAAAATCACAAAGAAATTTGCCTCATTGGGCTTCAAAATATGAACAATTGTTAAAAACTAAACAGACTACATAAACTGGTTATCCCTGCCCTTAGACCCTCCCTCCCGGTAAGGAAAAACTCCTAAAAAAACCTGAGTCAGGAAAAAAGAAGAAACCTTAGGGATTCCCACATGAGGGAGAGATCCTATCCCAGGACGGACAGGCGATACCAGAACAGTTAAAGAAAAATTAGCTTCTACAACTACGTATCTAAGAGTTCATGCAGATAAGGCTGAGGGACATGTGATGATGAAGTCCGTAGTCAAGATGAAGCAGAAGTGCAGTCCACGACCAGGAGGACAGACGACCCAGCAGGAATCACTCTCACTCAGAGATGCAGGATGGTGTCGGGGGCGTGGTCCACGGCCAAGAGTGGGAGCGTGGGCGATCCACCGGGGATCTGAAATCTCTCCCGCTCCCCAGAGGAGAGTGGGAAAGAAGAACAACATGTGAATGGAACTGCACCAACAAAAGCATGGAGAACTAAATACAATAAATAATAAAGAATAGAAGAGAGGAGAAGTAGATGAGAATAGAGAACAGAACCCCAGAGCTGATCTGAATAATAACCATGATAGAAAATCTAAATTTATATTTAAACGCATCAATATTAATTTATTAATCTAGCCTCACAAGGACCACAGGAGAGGGAATATTCTCTGATTACTAGCTAGCCTGGCAGAACGCCTGTCCAAAGAGGAATGTTTTAAGGCTAGTTTTGAAGGTAGAAACTGGTTCAGTCCTGCTCCTGAAAGTTTCTCTGAGCCCAAAGCAAGTTGGAACTCCAGCTGTTATCACTGCTCTAGAACACACTTTTCTGTCTGCTTTCAGGTTGATGAACTGCAGTTTGTCAGAAATCAGCTGTGAAGTTCTGGTCGCATCTTTGAAGTCCAACCCATCCAACCTGACAGAACTGGACCTGAGTTGGAACAAGAACTTCAAGGATTCAGGGTTTCTTCATCTGTGTAGTTTTCTAGAGCTGCCAGACTGCAGACTGCAAACTCTGAGGTCAGTAAATGAGCTGAACTCCCTGAAGGATGAGAAGAAGGTTTCAGGTGAAGAACTTTCTGATGTTTCACTGGAAGATTTTAAATAAATAGATCTTTATATAAGAAAGGGATTTTACATATTAATGTACATTTAAAATCATATGTAAATATGCCAGATTTAAGCCATAGAATAATTCACAATTACAGTCCACTGGCTTGTTGAGGTTATCAAAGAAGCCATAACAACAAAACACAATGAGTTGTAAACAAAAGCAGTGTACTTTCTGACAAATACACAAAATCAAAATTTGGCCACCTGATCAATACATCCCTAGTTAAAATGCCTCAGAGTTCTTGCATCCCCACTTCAAAAATCAAAAAATTATTTCTCTGTAGCAAAAATCCAGTTCACCATGTTTGTAATTCTGGTAACCTGCAGTTGGAAAAGAACCAGAGTAAGTCTGGATATCACATCCCCTCACTACAGAGCAGTGATGTACAGTTACATTTGTGGCTGATTAGACTATTTCAGACTCAGATTTGAAAACATATGAACCCAACATACTTACCAACGGCTGATTGCTTTTCATATCTCATATCAGTATCATTTTATAAACATAAAAGATAAAAATTGGGCAAAATAGAGATTTTGAGTAGACCTATATTCAAGAACGAATTGATTAGAATCATGTAAAATTCATTTATAGAACAGATCAATGGACAAATACTGTTATCATGAGTATACATCTCATATTGGAAGGTGAAGCACTAGAATGCAAACGCATACATGCCCACAAATGCAGACTAAAACCGTTAAAGCAGTAAATTAAAAAAGCAAAGCAGCAAGTATTAAATGAGAACTAACACAAGCTCAAACGTAAGAGTTACAGGTCAGGTGCAAACGAAGGAGTTTTTAAGTGACTTTAAAGGGGCTCTACCATGAAAATTCTACTTTTTGAGGTTTTAAATGCATTTTACTGTTCATTCCTCACTATAAAGGACCCCAAAGTTCCATTTTGATCCTTCATGCATTTAAGAGTAATCCTCTAAAAACCTGCACTGTCTGCAGCAGCCCCTCCCATACCCACGAAAACGAGCGGTTGGAAATGTGCTGATGTAAGATCTATGTCAACAGCTCCCTCCAATAAGAATCTGCTCTGACAGCTCCAGACTAACACAACTTTCAATTTCTCCCCTTATCCAGTGATTATCAGCACAAAAAACTTTCATTTTAGATGCAGAACACCGTATATGTTCCAGTTGTGTTCTGTCTTCAATAAATTCCAGCTCAAATAGGCACTTTTTACGTACCGCTCCTTTATCAATTTGATTGGTTGGACTTTTGGATCAAACCACAGTGGCCCTTATTTGATTGGATGTTGTTCTGACATCACACACATATGTAAACAAACACAAACAGAGAGACCACAGCTCTGGCTTTGTCGATATACGTTTTAATCCTTGTGGGAAATAACAAGTCTTTCTGAATTAGAGGGCTAAAGTCTAAGTCAAGTCCCAAGTTATTCAAGTTAAAGCCTGTTGTAAATATTTACAAAATTATGTGTGTGTGTGCCTTGAAAATATTTTCTGAAGCATATTCCGCCAAAGTATGAAGGATGTCTGTGTGCACCTGTCTGTGTGTCCAGCAAGCTTCTGGAATTTCTTTGTCCAAGTTCTGTGCTCAAAAACAACTCTTTATATGGATTAGTTTAAACATCCCGTGACATCCTATCCCATCTCCTGAAGAACTGACTTTCTTTGCCTAGCAACAGCTTAGCTCACTGCTACGTTATGCCCATGTATGGAATTCCTATGTGTTTCTATAAGAGTGCCTGTGTGTCTGGAATGTTCAGAGACCGAGCAGAACGCCTGGACAGAGACTTTTCTGAACATTGTTTTCTGCTGTTGGCTCTCTCCTTTTTGCACAAAGAATAAACAAAGATGAATTTACAGCTGGCCCGGTTCATTGGACTTATAATATAGAAATCTTTCAGAGTCATTCTTGACAAAGCCAGACTTAAGTCACAAGTCAACTTTACTTTAAGTTAGTTTAAGTTAGTTTGCATTTTTGTTTGCCATCATGTTTTTGTGTTCAAAGACAAATGATTTGATAAACAGAGCCCCCTCCACCAAGGCGTAATGATTTTTCCTTTACGGGTCGACACCATTTTTCAGCCCAAAATTTAAACTGAATATTTAATCTGTCCGTCTCTTATCAGGACGGGTCCCACCTGATTGAATTTGCCAAGTTCCCAGAACTCCAGCTTCCATCACTGTTCCTGAACACACATTTCTGTCTATTTTCAGGTTGATGGACTGCAGTTTGTCAAAGAACATCTGGAAACCTCTGATCTCAGCGCTAAAGTCCAACCCGTCCAATCTGACAGAACTTGATCTCAGGTGGAACAGAGACCTGCAGGATTCAGGATTTCCTCATTTGTCTGGTTTTCTGGAGAGTCCAGACTACAGACTTCAGACTCTGAAGTAAGAATCCATGTTTGAGTTTTGTTCATGTCAATATGATGACAAAGTTGTGTTGACACTAAAGTGCAGACATGAGGAAGATGTTCTCCTGCTGCATGGTGACCATCTTCATGCTGAAGGCTGTTGATTGATGAGTTCTTCATGTTGGAGAAAGCTTGAATTGAGTTGCAGCATCTGTGTTGCTGTCATAGATCGATTGTCTGACAGAAATGATCTTCATGAATCGGTGAGCAGAAATGTCCACATTCTGAATCAGATCTGCAGCAGCATCTTCCTGCAGCTGCTTGTTCTCTTCAAACATCTGCAGATGATGATGATGTTTTGGTGTTTCTGGAGAATCCAGAACCATCATTTATAGAATTAATGTCTACTCTGTCTGATTTTGGGAAAATGTACAAAGTGACAAAGTGAACATTTCAAAGACTCATGTGAGGGGTGGCTGTGGTGTAGTGGTAGAGTGGTTGACTCCTGATCAGAAGATTTTGGGTTAGGTTCCCACCTTGCATGTGTCAAAGTGTCCTAGAGCAGTGTTTTTCAACCAGTGTGCCGCGGCACACTAGTGTGCCGTGAGAGATGGTCTGGTGTGCCGCGGGAAATTAAACATTTTCACATATCTAAAACATTTACCATCACTATGGTATCAGCTCTGTGTTTATCCAAACGGCCCCGATTTAACACTGGATAGTTTGGAATAATAATATTATTGTTCATGGGGGTGTAAGAGAATTGAGAAACACTGGGTTAAAGTGACAGCACCTCTGCACTGCAATGACGCTTCCTGATTATTTAAAGAAAATGTACACTTGATTGTGGAGGGACTGTACATCAATACAGACTAACATTTTTTTTACCTGTTTTTTTTTTTTACCTGTTTAATGATAGTGTGCCACAGGATTTTTTTCATGTAAAAGTGTACCTTGGCTCAAAAAAGGTTGAAAAACACTGTCCTAGAGCAAGACACTAAACCCCACATTGCCTCTGGTGGAAGGTTTATATGTCAATAATGAATGTAAGATGACTGATTTATATGAGATGGAATTTGATCAGATTTTTAAAAAACTCTATGACTTAGGGCTGGGCAATATGGCCAAAACATCTAATCCCAGATTTTCATTCCAAATTCAATTTTAATCAATTTTTTTACCCTCCTTTTACTTTTTTTAACAGAAGTTACGAACGACAGAATATTTTTAACAACAGCTATTTTATTTTCACATCTCCTATGGAGATTTTCTTGAAGTGCAACTAAATACAAGCTATAAAATGTTTGTAGAACAATACAGCAGGTGTTTTGTGAGCTACCACTAGCTTAAGCATCTCATAAAGAAAAAGGATCCAATCATTCACTGGACATTTTTGGTAGCAACAGCTTTCAAACTGATTTTGCTGTTTGTGGTTTGATGCTCTAAGTTTGAAGTCACAACCCCAGAGAACAAAATCTAGTTTTTGACTCAGTAGATTAAAAAAGTCTAAACATGATATTTTACTGGACAAATTATTCCATTATTTTACAAAGAAAAACTACAAGAGTTATATTTTAAAAAAGTATTATGTTAAATATAAATTCCTAAACAGCATGAACACGTCTTTATTGTCATCTAACTTTAAACTCAAAACATGCATAGAAAGAACAGATTTAGCGAAAGGCAAATTGAATGAAAATGCTCTTTCTTAATTCTCCCTCCAGGTGATTTAATTTTATATGAAATTATCACACAAAGAACTTGAAAACATTTTAATGTTTAGAGTTATTGCCATCATTTCACTGACACTAAAGATTCAACTCTCTCACGAGAAACTTTTTTTAGCTCAACAGCGACTCTGTAATGCTACAGTTTACTAATAAAGGTCATACAAAGTGGATTCATGCCTATTATTACATTTATAAAATACAGCTTTTATAAATGTCCTATGAATTACTGCTGCTGCAGCTCGTTAGCAGTAGCAGCTAGCATTGTAGAATGCTAGCATCAGTGTGTAACAACAGCTCTGTCTTTAAATCAACACTTTTATTAAAGGTTCTGTTGCTGCTGTAGACCAGCAGTTTTATCCTCCAGTTCTGTCTGGATCCGTTTGAAAATGGCTGCATGTCTCGCTGCTTCATCAGCCAAAGCTAACCACCACACAAACAGAGACGATAGTAGAGGGGGTGGTGGGTGGAGTGGGGGCTTCTCGTGGCACCAGTGGTGACACCTCCAACACCTCCAGTGGTGAGCTCCCCTTCATCAGATGACACAGTTTCCCTCCAGAGCTTTATCAAATGTATCAAGGGTCACCAGCTTTGTGTGAAGGTCATGGTGGTAATAGGGGAAGGGATTAGCAAAAAGAGGAAAGGGATTTTATCTTGAGCTTCCTACAACAGATGTATCTGTTCCTTTGATCTCTTTCTTTGTGCTGGTATAGCCTGGGACTTCGACATAAATTACTCACAAGTCATAGTTAGTCAGTACAGAACGTTTGGTGACTATCTTATATATCTTTAGAGCTATCGAGGATTTCAGGCCAAATTTGATCCATATTCAAACAAAAAAAATCTGACAGTCATTTTCTGCCATAATCTTTGTTGTAGTCAGACAGTGAGCTCATCATTAGTCATTGCAGAAAGTTTGGTGACTGTATTCCAACATCCTCAGAGCTATTACGCATTTTAGACCAAATGTGAAAAAAAATCTGAAAATAAACGAATAAAGAAAATTTCTGCCACAATCTTTGGTGTAGTAGAACAATGGTCTTATGATTAGTCATTGCAGAAAGTTTGGTGAGTGTAGCTGCAATATTCAAAGAGCTATTGAGCTTATTTTTTATGTTTCATGAACTGCATCTATTAAAAATTGATTATTTTATTAATTTTTTTTAAGTATTTTTCCAAATTCTTTATTCTGGCATGAATATGGTGATGAATCTCCATCATTAGTTCACATAAAAACCAACATTTACTTGTTTTTGAGAGATTATGTAAGGGATAATACCCGACGAAGTGTGCGTTATGAGAAATTAACGCAGGACGCGGAGGCCTAAACCGTCCGACGCGACGTGAAGTGCGTTAATTTCTCATAATGCACTCTTCGGAGGGTATTATCCCGCTTATACAATGGTCATTTACAAAATAAATAAACATTCAATCATTATTTAGTACTTTATTCTTGTTATTTCTTTGGTTTAGCTCGTTTTTTTCACACAAAGCGGACTATTTGATCCGTGATGCGGTTTGTTGTCACAGGGAAATGGAACACGGCATGAAGCCTGAAGCCGTTACAGACCTCAGCCGCAGCGGTAAAGTGTCGCTGTTTTGAAAGAAAGACCCGGACAAACTAGGATATTTTTCATCTTTTCTGACGTTAATCCTTCAGTGAGCAGCTAGAATATAAACAGAACACAATCAGCTTCTGTCGGTGTTTCATTTTACGGCAGGTTCGCTCTTCTGAGCTGCTCTAAAGCAGAAACTCCCTCTTGTGGTGAAACAGAAGACTACACCTTTCATGTCGAGTGGTGTTTTATTAGAAGGAGAATAACCAATTTGTCAATATTAATTTACCTTACAAAAGGAGAGGAATATAAATGCTGGTCGCTACAATAAGTTAAATAAAGCATCAGTTCAGAGAGAAAGTTCATCCATTACTGCTTGTTTTGTCCAGACGATGAAGGAAAAATGTGTTTTAAAGAAGCCTGCGCAGTGATATCGAACGTTTGGTCTGTGTGACCGGAACTTCTTTTTTAGGTGTGCGTTATTACTGTGCATTATCACTTTTTAATGCACACCCAGCAGCCAATCAGAATCGAGTATTTACCCAGACCATGGTATAATGACTTTTACAGAATGGCTTTTCTCGGAGCTTCCACTTTGTAGACGGTCCCTTACCAGTGTCTCTCCATCTGCAGCTGAAGAGAACACTTCTCAATAAACTCAATGAACGGGGAAAACAGGATCTTTATTCTTTCTAATTGGATGTGTAGGTGACTCTCTGTGTTGATACAAGACGATTGAGATACTTGCTGTCATATTTGAACGTTTTTCTGAAGAGCTTTTGAACCCGGAAGTCACACACACACACACACCCACACCTGTTTCTTCCTGGCCCCCTCAACTTCTGCAATAAAAAAAGAAACGTACAAATGACAATTAAATAAAACAAAAAAAAATTGAGAACAAGGAGGACTTAACGGTTTCACTAATGGTTGTGGAGCTCCCAGGGTTTGTTGTGAAGACACATACAGAACAGGGCTCCAAAACACAGAATAACTCCAGATAAAATAAACAAATAAAATACAAATGAAATGAAGTAAAAATCGATTAAAAATGATCCTCATAAAATACAGTTCAATCTGGTGAATGGTGATTACGTCAAGCCTTCGGCGCAGGAAGGTTTTCCCAAGCATTTACACCAGAGTAAAAAAGGTCCGGCAAAGCAGCAGCTTTTAGAAACGGGGTGG
>NC_050529.1:3125569-3127845 GCF_002922805.2 Oryzias melastigma
GCATAAAATAATTTTAAGAGTTACGGAGGTTTAGACTCACAACTTTGGCAATCCGTGGTTAAAACAGGAAAGCCTGCAGACACCTGGGGCAGCCAGGGAACAGCTGCCGCTGAAAGCTGCGGCAACCAGTGCAGAGAAGGAGGGGGAGGGGGGTGAAGCCCCTGGCTGCAGCCTGCAGACCGGGGCGTGCCTCAACGTGGGCGGAGTTAAACGTTTAATGGGCGGGGTTAAACGGTTAACTACGCCCACGTTGAGGGACGCCCACTGTTTGTGATTCTTCGCAATCTTTCGTCTTCTTCTTCGCATTTTCCGCCAACAGTATTGACACCTGCCGGATCCCGGTGATGATTTAATCAATTTAATTCATAAAGCCCCGACATGAACACATTTTATTGATTTATTTTGGGAGAAAATTTGTTATTTTGATTTTAGGATAGAATGTGACGTGCATGTAATTGTCTAAATACATGTTGCCAGCGCTGAACTTTGTCCCCGACTGCAGCAGCATGGATCCGGAGGAAGAAAGAATTCTGAGCGCGGCTGTCTGCAGTTCTCCCATTGATATACCGTTAATATTTCACGGTCTTTTACGGCTTGTGACCTCACTTTCCTCCGAGAACAAATGTGGGGCTTTAATTTTAAATACGTCCAACCATTATTTCGCCTTGGACCACTTAAATATGTGCTGCAGTGCAGCAATGTGCATCTCAGCTGCATGTTACGCCATGCCAACATGAATTTTCACCAGTTTTTGTGCTGGTCACAAGTAAATACACAAATATCAGCCCTCAGGATTTATACATTCTTAATTTTTTATATTTTTTTTTAGAAAAATGCTCCCTCTTATTTATGGCTAAAGGAACAAGAAAGGCAGACTAAAAAAAAAAACTGTACAATTAGTTTTAATAGTTGATTGAAATAAAGTTAAACTGATCAAATGCCCCTGTCATTTATTGATCAATGCTTTACTTGTATAAGTAAAATAATATCACAAGATGAAGTATATCTTATATTACTCCCAGGTTCCACCGAGAAATTGTGTACATAATCATTTATGTGGCCTTCAAACTGCTCAGCTCCGATCACACTTAACACTGTCTCAGGTCAGTTAAAAGTGGCATGTCTAACCACTTACCTTATGCCAGACATCTAACCATGGTCCCACAGGCACATTTGAAAGGCTCTCAGAGATTAAATTGACTGTGGCAATGCAGCACAAAGACAAAATACATTTTTTTCAAGAAACAAACAGCTAAAACTGTTTATTGCTCCTCAAAACACACATACACTTAAGTTCCTCACATACATTATTTCTGCACTAAAAATGTTTCAGTCACTTTTCAACTGAAAAGAGAACATGAAAGGATCCCTCAGCTCCATGATTCTCTTCCCTTCACTCATGAAGTCACAGGTTTGGAGTTCTTTCAGAGTTCCCGTCTTCCATCTCTATAACATCAGGCAGGGACCATCTTCCTGGAAACGCCGGTGTTCTGGACCATTTGGCTGCCCTTATGATGTCATACAGTAAAGCTGCTTCTTCAATTTCTTAGATAGGGAGGAGTTTTTTTTTCTTCTGTATAGAAAAAAAAAGATAATTCTCAGAGTAGAGAGCGGAGATGTCACAAACAGTGAGGTAAGAAGGCGACATACAATCTTCTCTGTCCCACTGTTGGTCTTCATGTCATCTCCCCCTACGAGAGAACAGAATACAAATTAAAATAGATAAATTGCACTGAAAAAGATCTTGGACATCCCACCTCTTAAACTTTTATAATAAATACAATGCCATGTACCTTCAAATAGTGGTCTCCCTGCAATATTTGCACTGTGATCCAAACGGCCTCCTCTCACATGTGGTTACTGCTCTTCCCGACGCCGTTTTCTGGCTTGCATTCTGTTTTCTTTAGACCCTGGTGATTCAATGACAGTAAACATTCACTGTGAAAAACTTTAATAAAAGTCAATTCATTTCAGTAAAATGTGTACCAGTTGTGTCACTGAAAAGTAAAAAAAAAAAGTTTATTTTCTGTTTAAAGGAAGAAATAATTTTGGTTGAAAATTGGTGTTATGAAAATGTGTAAAATATACTTTATTTGTTTCATGCTGTGTAATACCAAGTTGCATTGCACGGTGGTATTGAAGTTGTGTATAATCCTAAAGCGTGCTCCTTAATTATTGATTGAGTGATAAAGTTAGGTCTACATTGTATTGACCCCCCCACACATACACATACCACCACCTTCACAATAATAACTACTAGAACAGCCATGGTCTTA
>NC_050529.1:3134559-3144000 GCF_002922805.2 Oryzias melastigma
GTCATTTCATCATCACGACATTGATCGCTAATATTGCACATCACAAGTCGTCATATTGGAATAAAGCACAACCCACCTTCACATCTTTCCCACACTCTCTATTGTTCTGGTCTGTTTTCCTTAAGTACTAATAGTCCTACACCTTCTTTGATTTCTGCCCCCCCTAACATCATTGTACCTCATCAGAATACTTTATTCATCCCAGGGTAAAATTGCATTGACAGCAGAGCTCCTTTCACCAAAACTGAACAGGATCGGATAAAAATGAAGATAGAAAGCTATTTACAGTACATTGTTGTGCAAATTTCTAGTGTTCAAATTAACAATTAACAGTGTGTAACATGAAATGCAGTGTGACAAAAAGCATTTAGTCTGCCACCAATTGTGCAAGTTCTCCCACTTAACAAGATGAGAGAGACCTTTAATTTTCATCATAGGTATACCTCAGCTATATGAGACAAAATGAGAAAAAAATCCAGAAAATCACATTGTCTGATTTTTAAAGAATTTTTTGTAAATTATGGTGAAAAGAATGAGATAAAAGACAAATATTCAAGTATTTACATGCTTGTTGCAGCTTTACCCTCTCACTTCATCCTCTCCAATAACCTTCATTCCTTTCCAAACCAAACCTCAATTTTTCTAGATGTTCCTCCACCTGTTTTATGCTATAGATCACAATGTCATCTGTGTGTGAATGAGAGGAACCAGAGTGGAAGAGTGAGGTTACAGGGAGAAGAGATAAAGAAGGGGGAGGAGTTTAAGTATTTAGGGTCAACAGTACAGAGTAATGGAGAGTGTGGAAAAGAAGTGAAGAGGAGAGTGCAAGCAGGTTGGAATGGGTGGAGAAAAGTGTCAGGTGTGATGTGTGACAGAAGAGTTTCAGTACAAATGAAAGGAAAGGTGTACAAGACTGTGGTGAGACCAGCCATGTTGTTTGGACTAGAAACAGTGGGACTGAAGAAAAGACAGGAAGCAGAGCTGGAGGTAGCAGAGATGAAGATGCTGAGGTTCTCTTTGGGAGTGACCAGGATGGATAGGATCAGGAATGAATACATCAGAGGGACAGCACATGTTAGAGGTTTTGGAGATAAAGTCAGAGAGGCCAGACTGAGATGGTTTGGACATGTTTAGAGGAGAGACAGTGAATATATTGGTAGAAGGATGCTGAGTCTAGAGCTGCAGGAAAGAGGTCTAGAGGAAGACCAAAGAGGAGGTTTATGGATACAGTGAATGAAGACATGAAGGTGGCTGGTGTTAGAGTGGAGGATGCTGAAGACAGGCTTAGATGGAGGGAACTGATTCGCTGTGGAGACCCCTGAAGGGAAAAGCCCAAAGGAAAAGAAGAAGATCACAATGTCATCTGCAAACATTATGATCCACATATATTCCTGTCTCACCTCATCTGTCAGCCTGTCCATCAGCAGCACTTCTCCAGAGCATCCATCTTTTTTACTCTGCTCTGCAACATGTTCTTCATTCATCGGTTCTTCAAAGTTCTCCTTCCACTTTTCCACCACACTTGTGTAATCATTCAAATAATTTCCATCTACATCATTATCTTTTCATCTCTGTCAACCCTGAACAGATTCACCTCTCCCTCCTTTGTGTCCAACCTGTAATACAAGTCCACATACGCCCTTTGTTTGACCTTTCCAACCTCGACCTTCATCTTGAATTGCATCTCCCTGTTTTTCTGGCCTTTATGTTCCTCTTTTTCTAAGATAATATTTCCTCTTAAACTTCTGAACTTCTTCACTCCACTTCCATGTCTCCTGATCTGTCCTCCTCATTCCAGATGACACATCAAGTTCCTCCTAGTCTTCATCACTTTAACTGTAGCTGTTCTGTCATCTGGGAGAACCTCCTGATGTTCATATGTACAATTTCAAATTCCAGAGTGGTGGAAATTTACCAGAAATCTGTTTGAAAAACCAGTGTGAACCAGTGGTCACTAGACTGGTAAATATAGATCCCATTGTGTTAGAATAGTTGGTCATTTTAAAAAAGGTGATGTTCATCATTAGAACACAGGGAATTTTCACAATTAGTCTTTATAAAATGTTTATATTTGTTAGTTTTTTACTCTATCAAATGTGCGATGTCATATTTGGCATTTGAATAAAAGTAAAAAAAATAGTGAGAATATGTCTGAATTGTGCTAAAATCAAGGACAATGGGTTGTCAAACACTATATTGTCTTTTATAGGTTATGGATTAGCAAAAGAATTCAGATACAACCTAAGATTATGCTCTTTCTTCTTGTCTGCATTTCCCTGGAACTGGAACCGAAAGTGGTGGACAGTGCCCCTTTGTGGTTGCATGTATCAAATTTCTGCTTTTTTCCCCCTTACTATTCAGTAATTTTTTTTAATGCACATACATGAATTCAGAAATGGGAAATTCCAGAAATCCTAGAAAAACTTGAAGCTTTGTAAACACAAAACAAAAAACAAATAAACAAAAAAAATGGCACATTGCTCAAACATAGGAATTCAAACAAATTTGTATTTTTTCTTCGAGAGAAATTTTCCACTGACCTTTCTATTTCACCATCTCCAAAGTGTGGTGGATTATGCTTTGATCTGTCGCTCTTCAAAGATACCCGGCTGTTATCCGTGGATAGATTACTCCCCGGAATACTAAGAAAACAGATTTATTCATAAATTAATTTAAAATACAGAAAAAAAGCTTTTCAATTTGATGTAGATACAAATGTCTTGTTAATATAAAGGCTGAATGCAAAGCTACTTTTATTATACTGGTCAAATTAAATATTCACATTTTAAAAACACATGTAACGCTATGTTGGGGCAAGGCACACTGACACACAGAAGATGCATTTTGGCTTACTGGGCCCAGAGTGTGTGGATGAAAGACTCAACACAAGAATAAAATAAGCAATTGATTATAATGGAAAAACTAAACACAAAAAACAACAAACAGAATGTTAATTGATCATTTATCAATTCATCAATGTCTTAGAGAAGAAAAAGAAGAAGAAGAAAGTCCAGAGTTCCGTTTTCTGTTTTATTTTCCTTTTTGTTTGGATAGCACAGCCAACCCACAGGAGAGCAGCAACAGCCAAAGGAGGAAGTGACATTGTGACCCAGATGTTGATAAAGTGAGTTGGTAGTGCCAACCGCCACAATAAGAGCAAAACCAGGTGGAATTGGTTTGGCAGATTTAATAGGCTGGTCCCTGGTCCGGGTTACACACAAATTAAACTTTAGCATCATGCCTCACTTTAAATTAAAGCATTTGAAAGTGAAAACTCCATTATTAACTTCCAACACTTATAGTAGAAGCTCTGATGATGTTCCAGAAGGTTCTGTAGTTTCAGAGCTGCTTCTGCTAGTTCCTGTTCTGGTAGATCTCACCTCATGGAGGGTTCAGAGCCATCAGGCTGCAGGTTTGTCCTTGAAGACCTTTTCCTCTTTTTCCCATCAGACATGTCTGCTGCACAAAACAAAAGAATATAAGGGTTATATAAATATTAACAGCTGAAGTTGGGATTGTTTTTCAAACTTCAAGGAGATTTTTTGTCTTTTCCTTTGGGCTTTTCCCTTCAGAGGTCGCCATAGCGAATCAGTTTCCTCCATCTAAGCCTGTCTTCAGCATCCTCCACTCTAACACCAGCCACCTTCATATCTTCATTCACTGCATCTATAAACCTCCTCTTTGGTCTTCCTCTAGACCTCTTTCCTGGCAGCTCTAGACTCAGCATCCTTCTACCAATATATTCACTGTCTCTCCTCTGAACATGTCCAAACCATCTCAGTCTGGCCTCTCTGACTTTATCTCCAAAACCTCTAACATGTGCTGTCCCTCTGATGTATTCATTCCTGATCCTATCCATCCTGGTCACTCCCAAAGAGAACCTCAGCATCTTCATCTCTGCTACCTCCAGCTCTGCTTCCTGTCTTTTCTTCACTGTCTCTTGGTAAATAAACATGGCTTCTCTCACCACAGTGTGTAGACACTTTCTTTCTTTTAAGATAAACTCTTCTGTCACACCAGACACTTTTTTCCAGCCATTTTAAACTCACTTTTTCACCCCACTCTCTATTCCTCCTGATTGTTGACCCTAGATACCTGGGACTAAAATATACATTTCCTTACATTCTAAAGTTATACTACCAACCACAAATTTCATTTTGTGACAGAATATGTTGCTTTATTTCTTCACGAAAAACAAGGAGAAATAGGACATATACAGTATAAGAAGATTAGAGAGGGCTTATGCCCTCTGGTGGCTACACTTTAAAACGTAAAAATAATTGTTTTTTTTATTTTATACTACCCAGCATGTCTTCCATTTTTCTAAAGTTTAATTAATTTTATCGTAAAGAGTTTCTAGAGGAAAGGATGAAAATAGTATCTCAAAGTCTGAGATCAAAGAGGATTTCAGACAGAAGAACAGACTGGACTTCGTTTTGAATACACCAGCCGTTGGTTCCTGTCATGGTCAGTTTCAGCCACATTTTATTTCATTTCCTTATTTTGTTTCCTGAAGATAACGTGTTCCTCTTTTTTGCCCAAAGCTGCATCTTCAAGTCTTAAAGCATCTTTTACCTTTTAATGTAAACTATTTCAAAGAGTGAAAATAAAATGAATGAGAAATCCAATCACACCAGTAAAACGTGTTTGCTTCATTCTGAGCAGCAGGTCAACTTTCTAAAAAACGATTTTGTCTGAACCTGAAGTTCTTGTTTGCTGGTTTCTCTGCTGACACATAAAGACAAATATCTGCTCACAGATGTCCTAAAAAGACTGAATTTCTACCAGTTCATGTAGAAAATATATTTTTTCACTAGCCTGCTTTGTTTAAACAAAAAAGAAATAAAGGAAAAGTCAGAGAATATAAAAAAGCCCAACATTCATTCATAAACTGAAACTGTAAAATGTAAAGCACTCAAACATTTATGCTGATTGTCTGTGTGAGCACGACACACAAGCTCAGACACGTGGGAACACGTTGTGCTGCAGATCTTTCATCTTTGTTGTAAGTGCAGGAGATAAGGTTTCACTTTAGACCTGAAGTTATTCTCATCGTAGTTAACACGACAAAACCCGGATTTTAAATACATATAGCCCATAAAAAACTAAACTTACTGTGTGTAAATTGCTGCTCTCTTCCTTGAAGTCCCACAAAGGTCTGGCTTCATGAAAATCCAGGAACACGTCAGCTCTATTGTTCTGAATCTAAACATGAATCTTTTGTCTCCGCCTTCTAACGGCTTTCTCCATATCACGGCCCTAAATGAATGCTTGCCAAAACTTGAACTTGGCGGGAAGAAATAATATGTCACCACCCATTTTGGCAGGTAGCCTAATCCTTTGTTGATCATCTAAGGCAGGAGGCTCAAACCTAAAACTTTGACTTTTAATTTCTTTCCACAATTGACCACCACAAACATCCATCCCAGAGTCGGTTTAAACATTTAACTCTGACTTTATTTCACAGATTTAATATTCAAAGACGCTGCTGCAGCATTTCCAGGTGAAGGTAATGAAATCTGCGCCAGGGCGCTCCTACAATCGTTTAGACTTTCTGCTATAATGACAAAACTATGCGCTCTCTGTCTAGAGCATGCGAGTGTTTGTATGTATGTAGCCTTTGATGCATTGGGGGTGGGGCTTGGGTGGGAATGGGCGCACTGTCCAGTTTTTCACTCAGAGCTACCAAACCAGCACCGCCTCTGATTGTAACTCTTTGATTGTTACAAATCAATTGATCAATTAATCAATTTATTATTTATAGAGCACTTATAAAAGCAGAAGCAACCAAAGTGCTGAACATATAAATAAAAAGCAATAAACAACAAAAAATATGAGAAACAGTAAAAGCAATAGAAACAATACAGCCAATGAAGCATAAGATGCAATAAAAACAAGGAAACAAACTGAAAACAGTGACAATCAAATTATTAGGGTTAGGAAACCTGACATAAGACTACATTTTATATGAATATTAATGTTTTGTTTTACTAAAGGAATTACATTGAATAACTGCTTTGCTTTCAAATACACAGAATATTTTTACAGAGAAATGTTCGGCTGGTAGAAATCTAATTTTGCAGGTAGACTTTGGATGTTACCGGCCACCCCAGCTAGTAACCAAAAACGTTGGGCCAGCGTGTCCTGGGACTTCCCCGAGGCCTCCCCCCAGTGGGATATGCCCAGAACTCATCCCCAGGGAGGCGTCCAGGAGGCATCAAGACCAGATGCCTGAGTCACATCAACTGGCTCCTCTAAGGGAGCACCCAGACATCCTCCAGAGGAAACTCATTTCAGCTGCTTGTAGTCAGGATCTTGTTCTTTCAGTCATGACCATAGGTGACTGGTTTACTGAGAGCTTTACTTTTAGGCTCAGCTCTCTTTTCACCACAACGTACCGATATAGTGACCGCATACTGGCGGACGCCGCTCCAATCCACTTGTCGATGTCACGCTCCGATTTTCCATCACTCGTGAACAAGACCCCAAGATATTTAAACTCCTCCACCTGAGGCAGGAGCACTCCACCCACCGAGAGAGGACAAACTACCTTTCTCCAGTCATGAAATAAAGTTCAATTTATTATTACTATCACCTCACAAAGACCTGTGTACTTTTACTGTCTAGTTTTTGAAAAACTTGTATGGACAAATTGACAACTTGTAACTTATGTTTGATCTAAAATTATCTGTTTAAGTATTAGTATTTTGAGTAATAGTATTTTGGCCATCATTCTTTTATTTATTTAGGGTTGCTAAGGGGTTGCTTTCCCAAATAGTTGCTATAGCAACCCCAAGATACAGCCTGGTGCCAACACTTGTGGTCATATGAACACAGTTTTTACAGAGCAGTTTCTTTCATTGACCAACACAAAATATCATTTTTTATGTTATAAATTTAAAAGGACAGTTTCTGATTGCAGTTTAGTTTGCCATTTAAAATGATCAAATGTCTCATCTTTGTGGAGCTGATCTGGTTTCTTTAGTTAGTAATAATCTTTGTTTGAGAGAAGATTCTGATCTCACGTTCCTGTGCAGGTTGCTTGTGGAGGCGGTTATAGATGAAGTTGTTTTCTCTAAACTTGGTGTTCCTTTAGGGTAGATGTTATCTTTTCCTGTTGCACCTGTCTGTCCTACTTGTTTGGTGCTAACGGCTAACCAAATGATCCGTGTATGGGTATGGCAAGCAAAAAGTGTCATAAATCACAGAGAAACTTAAATGGTGGTGTTTTGGCTGTTAAAAACACATTTTTTTATTACAAAGTTTTGAGATAAAAAATTCAAAATGCAAAAGAATAAAAATTCATAATTTGAAAATAAAAATATTTAATATTTGATTTCAAAGAATATATTTTAAAGAATTCTATTTCAAGAATAGAAGAAAAGATTTCTTCATTGAACGTACCTTGGTTCAAATCCCACTGCTGCAATCCTGGTTTTGATTTTTGGTTGATTGTTTTTCATCTCTGCTAATTACTCAACACACGTTATTTTAAACATTGATCAATCAAAGCAATCCGGACAGTTCTCTAGATTTTGAATGTCATTAGAACGCTTTTCTTTATAAAGGTAGAAGACAGCATCTATACACTTCAATCTTTGCTTGATAGACAAACTGGAACACACATTGCAGCTGCTGTTTTTTTCTAAGTGAAGTAAAAACACCTGCTCAACTGATACACCTGTTCCAACTGTAATAAACACCTCTTCTGCATGTCCCTGTTTATGTACATTTATATTAACTTTTCATCAGAAAGTTAATATCTTACTTATAATAAAGTAAACAGAAAATTAAAAACAATCCTTTTATTTTTGTTCAAATGTAAAGAAGAAATTAATGATTTCACACTCATTTTATGGACACACATCGACATTAACAGGCTTTCGTGTATGTTGCAAAGTCCAAATTTTATTGCTTAGCTTCAAAGTGTCCGTGTCATAGATATGATCCGTATCAGTTTTGTTTTTGCTCATCTTGATATCACCGGTCTGTTTTGTTCTTCCTACTCTCTTGTGACAGAGTAGTATTAAAGGGTAACACAACAGGACAGTTGGAGGCAGACTCCACTCTCAGCCCAGAAATAAAAATGGAACAAAAAAGGGGCGGGCTTAGCGGAGATGTGGTTGACAGTGAGGTTACCTTGAGTAGTAGTAGTAGTAGTCATCTGCATCTTCAAAGTGGAAAGTGGTACAGAGCAAAGTGATGCCATTATCACCACAGAACTTTCTGTGGAGGTTGAGGATTTTTCTTACACCAGTGAACCAGTCACAAAATTCAACTGTAATACCTCATTTCAACATATAGGGGGCAGCACATAGACAGTTTTAGACTATATTTTCAGCAAGTTTACTTTACTTTTTATGAATTTTTTTATTTTTAGGAATTCTTTTTAAATTGTCAAAAATGTGGCTAGGACTATTACACTGCACTTTTAAAGCCCATTTAAAAGATAGAGGTCAGCAGACAAAAAAAGTTGGTCTAGTGTTTGTTACCCTATAAATGTTTTGTTTGTGAATCAATCCCGTCGACAACATTGGGCACAAAGCAGCAAAGTTCACAGGTGACCTGGATGCTCTCATCGTGGGTTTGGCTTGCAGCCTGTTTTAAAAGTGACTTTAAATATATATTTTTTTGCTCTTCACGTTTTTTTAAGATTTCCTTGATTTTTTTTGTCTGAAATGTTTTTGTTACCATAATTTTTTTCTGATTTTTCATTCTAACTACAGTAGTTGTAGTCCTAAAGACAGAAGATAAGGGCACTTCCATTACTGAAACACGCTGGTTCACTCTAAGAAAAAGCAAAATAATTTTAGGGATTTCTGTTGAGTTTCTTTTAACAATAATCAGAAGTTGTGATGTTTTTGAGATTATTTTCATGAGAAAGTGCTGTTGTTTGTCTTTGGTGTTTTCTTGTATTTTATTTACAGTTCTTGCCTTCCGCTGCAGCTTTACGGTCATCAATGTCAAGCAAACCTCAACACTCAGAAGAGAAAAATCTTTATTTCATGTGTGTGTTAAGAAAATAGATATGTGAGTTGTTCAGACTAACAGGTGAAAAGTGTGAAAACCTTAAACCTCTGCAGCCTCAGATGCAGGTCCGGCCCTGGGCTGCATGGCGCCCTAGATGAAACGAGATTTCCCCCCTAGCCCAAACCCCCCATCCCTTATCCCGCGCTCGCTCACACACACAAATACCATGACCCAAAAAAAAGAAACACTGCGACTGTCTGGAATATGTTGAAAAAAGTATTTATTTATTTTAATTGTCAAGTATTAAAAAATAATAACTTATGTGTTTTTGAGGATAAAGACAATTTCCTCTAACCTGGACACAAATCCCCGACCTTTAAAATGGAATGCAGTCACTCTAACAAATGCACTAAGACTTGATACAGGAAGAGGAGTAGCCATTTTAATTAATAAAAATATTATTTTTACCCA
>NC_050529.1:3144579-3148108 GCF_002922805.2 Oryzias melastigma
GTCTCCAGCGGCCCCCGGCTGATTTGAGCTTGAGACCCCTGCTGTAGAGGAAATCACAAACGCTCTGGATAAAAAGAAATCTGCAGCTAGAATCTTCATTGACTTAAAAAAAGCATTTGACTCTCAGTCATGACATCCTACTGGACAAACTGGAAGTGTACGGGATCAGAGGAGTAGTAGTAAGTTGGGTCAAAAGCTATTTAACAGGAAGAAAACAATTTGTCAAGATGAATGAATTTACATCAGAGGCCACAGGGATAAGTTGTGGTGTCCCACAAGGATCAATTCTGGGCCTCTGCTGTTCAATATCTACATCAATGATATATTCAATGTTTCAAAACTTTTAAAACTCATTTTATTTGCTGATGACACAAATATATTCTATTCTACAGACAATCAAAGGGAACTTATCAATGTGTTGAACACAGAGTTAATCAAAATAAAATCATGGATGGATTACAACAAACTATCTTTGAATCTAGACATTTTTTGGTAATTACAAAGCCAACACAGAGCTCTCACTTAAAGTTAATAATGACTTGATTGAAAGTGTTACAGAAATAAAATTCTTAGGGATTGTTATTGCTAACAAACTGAGTTGGAAGCCACACATCAGACACAAATAAACTAAAGTTTCAAAAAGTATTTCAATTATACATAAATCTAAATATATATTAAAATACAACTGTAGATATTTTTTGTACTGCTCCTTAATATTACCATATTTCACCTACTGTATAGAATTTTGGGGTAATAATTATAAGAGTTCACTACATCCTCTCTTTATGTTTCAGAAACGAGCCATCAGGATTATACATAAAGACGGTTATCTTGATCACACTAACAATTTAATTTATCAATCCAGAATTCTAAAACTGTATGACCTTGTTGGTTTTTATACTGCACAGTTACTATACAGAGCTAGTGGGAAAACATTCCCATAAATATCCAGAAACAGTTCTTAGAAAATAAAGGAGGAACAAACTGAGAGGATGCAGGAACTTCAAGGTCAGATTGATAAGAACCACAAAGAAAAGTTTCTGTGTTTCTGTGTGGAACTAAACTCTGGAACAAGTTAAGTAATAATCTCAAACAATGTTCAAGCATTTATAATTCAAGAAAATGTATAAAGAAACTCTAATCTCACAATATGAAGATAAGACGAGTTAAAGATCAACTGGTGTTTGAAGAATTCCAAATGTCTGAACTTAAATGTGATGAAATAATCAAAACTTTTTTAAATGCAAACAATGAGTTTAATGTTATGTAATATACAGTAATGATTAATGAAAAGTTTACAATCACCATGGTATTAATTTTCTTTACTTGATCCAAATATGTAATACATATATACATATATGTAATTACAGGATTAATGTAATTATGTGTTCTAAAGATAATCAATGATTATTAGATATTGTGTGAATCAATAATGTTTACTGAAAATATATAAGAATTCTTTCAGAGAATGATTAATAAGAACTCTATGGTTACTTTAAAACTTGATCTCAATGTGTAATGATTATTTTTCTACATCAATATAACATTGTATTTTGATGATAATGAGTATTACATATCTGTTACTTGGCACAAACCATTGACTGCAAATCATTTTTAATGGCACAAACCTTTATTTATAGATCAGCACGTGCAGCTCAGAGAGGAAAAAAAAGTATGAAAAGGGGGAAGAATATCAGCTACCTATGACAAGGTCCTATGTTGCAACAGGGCGGGTCTCTGCTGCTCACCTGTGGCTCCAGCAGTCCGACACTTGGAGATGAGAAGTCTTGTTGGAACATCTCAGTCTCTTATTGGATTTTAAATTTAAGCGCTGTGATTACAGCATTCACAGCATATCTGTAGCCTACTTTGACCGATCCCCAACTCTGCATTAGTGTGCATGCGCGTTATTGCCAGTTACCCTTTTTTTTTAAATCTCTGTTTCGTTTCATTTAACTGAGAGAAAAAGTCAGAACCTACAAAACCTAAATAACGAAGCAACAAGGATTTCTGTAGTCCAATAACTAATTTATTACATAAATCTGAAGAAATTCATTGGGTTCCTCTGTTACTGACAAAAATACTTAAATTACAGTAGTTCCTTGCTTTGTAATTTGTTACCCCCAACACTAAGTACAGGTACGGATGTATGACAGACAGAGTAGCAATAAAAGAGAAGGTCAGAGAGCTCCACTGTGTCTTTGTAGATCAGGAGAAAGCTTATGACAGAGTGCCCAGAGAGGAACTATGGTATTGTATGAGGAAGTCTGGAGTGACAGAGAAGTATGTCCGAGCAGTGCAGGACATGTATGAGGGCTGTAAGACAGTGGTGAGGTGTGCTGTAGGGGTGACAGAGGAGTTCAAGGTGGAGGTGGGATTACATCAGGGATCAGCTCTGAGCCCCTTCCTGTTTGCAATGGTGATGGACAGACTGACGGATGAGGTTAGACAGGAATCACCATGGACTATGATGTTTGCAGATGATATTGTGATTTGTAGTAAGAGCAGAGAACAGGTGGAGGTGGAGTTAGAGAGGTGGAGGTTTGCCCTGGAAAGGAGAGGAATGAAGGTTAGCCGCAGTAAGACAGAGTACATGTGTGTGAATGAGAGGAACCAGAGTGGAAGAGTGAGGTTACAGGGAGAAGAGATAAAGAAGGGGGAGGAGTTTAAGTATTTATGGTCAACAGTACAGAGTAATGGAGAGTGTGGAAAAGAAGTGAAGAGGAGAGTGCAAGCAGGTTGGAATGGGTGGAGAAAAGTGTCAGGTGTGATGTGTGACAGAAGAGTTTCAGCACAAATGAAAGGAAAGGTCAACAAAAGTGTGGGAGCTAAAAGGTTCCTATTCTCTCATGAGGGGAATGCGCTGGCTTCGGCCGGTGTCCAGGAGTCTGGTTTTTGTGGCCGGGCACTCTCCCTCTTTGTACATTCCATTATCATCCATCTCAGCTAAACAAAAACACTCACCTGAGCACAGGTGTCAGCTCACCTTTGCACTAATAGTATCCATGACAGAATGAAAGGCTTTACATGAGTGGGTTTATATGCAGAAGTGTATGCGTGTGCTACAGTTGTATTGTGTACATTTCAACTAGTTTAAATGTGAAGACTATTTTAGCCAACAGGTATGTTTGTAATTATTGAGTGTGTGTGTAGATTGCTTTTTACACGTGGTTATTTTATGATGTTACCCCTCTTCTGTTACAATCTTCTACTTTCTCTAAACTCCCCCACTTTTACCTTTCTTTTGTATCCACCTTTGTCATGGGAGGAATCACACATCAGTGTAAGGGTGGGGTCATCTGGACCCCATAAGAGAGCACGAGGGTTAAATGGGGTAAAATGATAAATAAGTGCTTTTATCCAGACAATTAAGCAAATATAGCCCCTCTTTGTTAAATTATTTTATTACAATTTTCTTTAAAATGACATTTATGGTCTTAGAATTAAGTAGCTGAAATATGTAAAAACAGATAAATTCTGCAGATGCTTAGCTTTCTTCTGGTGTCCTGCATTCTTATTTTTTTTAAAA
>NC_050529.1:3148250-3167311 GCF_002922805.2 Oryzias melastigma
CAAATTCTGCAGATGCTTAGCTTTCTTCTGGTGTCCTGCACTCTTATTTTTTTTAAAACCACCAGAGGGCACCAGTGGTCTACCTCCCCCAGCACGCAGACAACCAAAAGGTGAGTGTTTGCGCATGCTCATGTTGCCCCCCATCAGCAATTCATACTACTGGAAATCCTCTTCCTTTGCAGGACTCTGCACACAGAGGAAAAAAACATTTTCTTGTCTCGGTCAGCACTCATCTGTGTTACAGCGCTGCTCCGTGACAACAGTATGTTGTCGTCAGCAGCTGAAAACACAATGCTAATCTGATTCACCTAAAAAGGAAAATGTGTTGTGTGAGAGCCACAACTGTGTCACAGACAGTGAATCCCATCATCCAGTGTCCTAATGCAGCTATTAAATGTTTGAGCTCAGAATATGGGCCTTTTTCTGAGGATTCACACTGACTGACCTGGATTTCTCGTCATGAATGGTACGTGTCAGTGATTTAGCCCACTTCTTGCTAAGGGTGGCGTAGTGGTTAGCGCCCTTGCATCACAGTGAGAAGGCCCTGGTTTGAATCCCAGCTGGGTCAATTCTATTTGAAGTTTGCATTTCTCCCTATGTGTTTGTGGGTTTTCTTCCAGCCACTCCAGCTCCCTCATGCAGTCCCAAAAACATGCTTTATATGTAAATTTGTGTCTCTAAATTGCCTCTAGTTGTGAATGTGTTTGACCCTGCAACAGACTGAGTCTGAAGCCCGCCTATGTCCCACAGTAACGGTGGGTTGGGTCCAGCAACCCATGATCCTGAAAGGGAAACAGAGAGTTGTGCCAACTTTAGATGTTGGAAAGAATATTTCTCTTACCTGGATGATTTTCACCATAATGTTTAGCTAATGTAAATCACATTCCAGCTGAAGGCTCAGATTGCAGCCAACTTCTAGTTTTACAACTTTTAATATGCACACCTCTTCCAAATCATTGAAACAACTGAATGATTTTAGGGACTATTACTCAGAAATGATGTAATCCTGCTCTACATCTGACAAGAAGGTACCACAGTTCCTCTACTGCATTGGCCTGTCACAGCTGCTATTACCATCATTGTTAGAAAATATTTTTGTGGGGGTGCAGTTGTGACGGAGAGGCAGAGGCGGTTAGATCCATTTCCAAACACAGAGTTTAATGGCGAAGCATCAGCAGGAACAAGCAGAGGCGTAGTCAAAAACAGGCTAAGGTCAAAACTAGGAGCGAGGCAGGACAACAAGGAGATTCAGGCAAAGGTCAAACACCAGGGAGATCAAACTATGGAACACTGTTCAGACTGTCTGCAAAACCAAGACTTCGCACTGGAGAAGTGGCTGAGGCAGGTTTAAATGCAGGATGATACTGATGATGATAGAAAGCAGCTGTGTAGACAGGAAGCCATGGCAGTGGCTGATGGGGGTTGTAGTCAGGGAGCAGAGAGGTTAAAACTCTGGCGAGGGCTCCCTCTGGTGGTCGGGGGTTGAAACTGAGGGTGGAACCATGACAGCAGTTGAGTCTAGCCAAACTATGTGCAAAAGTCTGCTCAAACGAGTTCTAACCACTTTTTAAGGTCAGCTCCTTATTCCCTCATCCTGCATGTCTCTGCTGAAGGACAACTTCTTATATGGACACTGTCGGTCAGAACCTGTGCTCAACATCAAGGCCTTTTTTCGTAACTTTCCATTCCCATATATGGTGTTGTTCCTGTTTTCTATGCAAAGTTAATTAAAGCCTATTGTACATTGTGTGGCAGTGGGCAGTCGGACGAAGACAGGCTGTTAACCTGTTCTCTCTTCTCCACCGCCTCCCTTTTGCAATAGAGTGTTTTGAAGCTTGAACTGACTGGTTTGTGTTTTTATTCACCTTGAAGAGAGTCTTACATTTTTATTCCTAACAATCAGCTGTTAAAAACATTTCATGTGTTGGAGCTTTAGCAGTATCCATGTGAATACATTTTCCCTCTTTTACTGATTTAAGTCGATGAGAAGCCAAGAAAATGAAAAGTACAAGTCAAAATGTGAAACACTAAAGTATCACTGAGAGAACTTCGGGAACACGAAGGCAAAGAAAGCAAAATAGCGAGGCTTAAATCGATGCCCAACCAAGAAGCATAGCAGACAACAGCCTGGTATACTAAGAAACTCGCATTAAGTAACAGCAGGCACAAAAATAGGATGGAAGAGTTTCTTTCTTGGCTGCATGGCGGTGTAGCACTCTCATCTGACAGGGAAAAGACCCTGGTTCAAACTCCCAACTATGACCGTTCTGGATGGAGTTGGCGTGTTTTCCTCATGTATGTGTTTTTTCTTCCAACTCACTCCGGGTTCCTGTCACAGTCCAAAAACAAGCTTCATATGTTCATTCCACTTAAACAATCTGGATACAAAATCGTGTTTTAAGGTGGATTCAGAATTATTTAGAACAGAGAGAGCAATTTGTCGTTTATTAGTAATCGAGGGTCAAATAGAGGTGAGTTTGTTCATGGGGTTCCACAAAGGTCCATTTTGGGACCTCTTTTACTTATTACATATGTTAATGATTTAATACGTTCTTGTAAAAATATGTTCCCTCTCATGTTTGCAGGTGTCTTCTGATAACTAACCCAAATGTTGAATCTCTGTTGAATGTAGAATAATCAGATATTTTTGAATGGTTTAAATTAAACCAACTTTCTTTAAATGTTCAAAAGACGAATGACATGATTTTTAGTAAAAAAAAAAAATTAATGCATTTAATTTAGTTATTCAAAAACTTAATATTGATGGCTTTTTATTAACCAAGTTACTCATCAAAGTTCTTGGGAGTGACCCTTGATCAAAAGTTAACTTGGACGAATCATACTCAAATACTTGTAAAAAAGTTCCTAAATCAGTTGGTATTTTGAACAAAATTTGCTCCTCCATTAACACACCATGCATGATGAAGTTGTACTACAGTTTAATGTATCCATACTTGATCTACTGTAATATAATTTGTGGCAACACATGTAAAACATATTGAATAAGTTATTATTACAAAAAAATTCTTGTGTATCATTAGTTATTTAAATAGACTGCCTCCTTCAATTCCTTTATTCGAAAAATATAAGATACTACAATATTCAATATAAATACATATTGTATCTGTGTCTTTGTGCGTAAGTATCGGTCAGATGTTTTATCAACATATTTGCTGATTTTCTAATGGATTCTTCCGATGTTCATATTGATCCAACAAGACGCTGCATTGATTTCTATCTTCCTTTATGTAGAACTACCATCAGTCAGAATACAGTAAAGTACAGAGGGCCAAAGCTTTGGAATAATCTAAACTGTTCTTTTAAATCTATTTATTTGTTAGAGAAATAAAAAAAAACAATTAAAATTAAGCTTACTTTTATAAACTATTTCAAGAAGAGTGAATGGGGTAAAATGTAACAGTTTTATTTTGCTTAACATGTCTGTTTCTGTTGCATGATTATGTTTTAGGGGAGGTGGTTAAATAAGACCTGGGTGGTTCTTCACACTCTCTCCTACACCAATATATTTCAGTTGTATTTGTCACTGTAATCCAATTGATTGCATTTTATGTATGTGCAAATAAAGAAAGTAAGTGAGGGACAATATCTGACGAAGTGTGCATTATGAGAAATTAACGAACAACGCGGAAGCCTGAACTGTCCGCTTCATGTTGGACGGTTGCTTCCGCCAAGTGCGTTAATTTCTCATTGTCGGGTATTATCCTGCTTCCATGGTCATTCAAAAAATAAATAAATATTCAATCAATAATTTAGTACTTTATTCTTGTTATTTCTTTGGTTTAGCTCATTTTTTGTTGTCACAGTGATATGCAACACGGTACAGAGCCTGAAGCCGTCACAGACCTAAACTGCAGCGATAAAGGATTTTTTTCTTCTTTTTCTGAAGTTACAGGGGCCTTACCATGATTTTCTTAAGCCTTTCTGTGTTGTTGTTTTAAAGAAAATGAAAATACTAACACCTATGTGGCGGTTGGAGGCTCAACCACCACACTTTCAGAGTGAACTATATCTATATATAAGATCATATATTACCTTTGGCTCAATAAACAACAAATTACTTATGAACTATTAATTATATTTAGTGAGTTCTTTCATACTCGGAAGTAAAACGACTTGATTCCTGAAGCTCCGCCTGCCGCTGCGGTCTATTTCATGATGTCATCCTAGAGTCTATGGCAGCATGTCTGTATTTCTTCCACGAAAATAATCAAAATTTCTTCATAGATGGATGCACATACGATATATATATAACCTTTGGAACACTGAAAAACAAATGATTTATAAAATATGAGTCATTTTTGTGGACCATTTAATTAAGTAAAACGGCTCGGTTTCTGAGCCTCCACCTTTCACTCTTTGTTGGACCCGCCCATTTCCTGACGTCATCCTTGAACCAGCCTGTCCTGCGTGAACAAAATTTGTAAACAAATCTATAAGAAAGAGATATGTGCTGCGGTCTGCAAATCTTGTCAGAATTTTTCCCTTTTTCGAACTTTATTTTGCTGATGGATTTTGAGCGTCTCTATGAAGGCCCGGTTCAACACTTTTACTGCAGCTTTTAGGAATCCTGCATGATGGTTACTGGAGACGCTACAGGTATGCAGCTAAACAACACGTCGGTAGAATCAATGTGGACCACGTTAAAAGTTGTTTTATTGAGCATGAATTCATCCGACCACATTTGAATGAGTTTCCGTGTCTCATCGTTGTGGTTTTATGGCGTTGTTAAGAGAATTCTGTTGAAACTACAATAGAGTTTTCACGGCAGCAGCCCGTGCATGTGCCGCTTGGGAGACACAGAAGAGAGTTATATGTTTTTTAGTGTTAAAATAAACGTTCTAACAAGTAAACGGTTGGATCAATTATTTCCTTTTGGATAACATGATAATCTAATGCTCTACATTTGTCCGCGGCTCACCGATCACCTCATTTCTAACGTGTTTACATCACGTGACTGTCGGGTACGGTGGCCGTTTTGGTTCAGTCGTTCTGCTCTCTGTTTCATAATCAGACAGGAATCTCAGAGTGAACAGAAGTTCAGTCCAATTGCAAACAAAGCCAGACTACATTTTAAAAATGGGTCAGAGTGCGGTTCCTGGTACAGGAAGGTAGTTATCTCCTGCCACAGCCCTGCAGAGAATGTGGGTGTGTTTTTGTTGTAGTCTGGGGGCGGAGCTGTCAGCACAGACTCTTCCTGGAGAGAGCTGTTGGCATCGATCTTACATCAGCACGTTTCCAACCGCTTGTTTTCATGGGTATGGGAGGGGCTGCTGCAGACAGTGCAGGTTTTTAGAGGATTACTCTTTAATGCATGAACGGATCAAAATGCTGCTTTGGGGTTCTTTATAGTGAGGAATGAACAGCAAAATGCATTTAAAACCTCAAAAAGTAAAATTGTCATGGTAGGGCCCCTTTAAGTATCCAGTGAGCAGCTAGAACACAACGACAGTTTCTGTCGTTGTGTTTCATTTCCTGGGAGGTTTGGTAAACTCTCCTCTTCTGAGCAGCTCAAAAAATGGAAACTCCCTCTTGCGGCGGGACAAAGGACTACACCTTTCATGCCGAATGATGTGTTATTCTCCTACTCAAGGAGAATAACTCCTTTTAAAAATAAATTAATAAAAGTTAAGCCGATCATTATGAGGCAGGGGGGTTGATTAATTTGTCCATATATACTCCTTTACCTTACTAAAGGAAAGCGATATATATTTGCTGATTGTCCCAATAGGTGAAATAAAGCATCAGTTCAGAGAGAAAGTTCATCTATTAGTGCTTGTTTTTGTCCAGATGATGAAGAAAAATGTGTTTTAAAGGAGCCTGCGCAGTGATACAGAATGTTTGGGCTGTGTGACCAGAGCTTCTTTTTTAGGTGGGTTTATCACTTTTTAATCCACACCCAGCAGCCAATCAGAATTGAGTATCCCGGACCATGGTATAAAAAATAAATAAATTGTTAACTCTTGATGTAAATGTGATTGTGTGTGGTTGGCTGTGTCTGTGTGTCCCTGTGATGGAGTTCTGTTCAGAGTGCGTTCTGTCTTCGCTGAGATGGGTTCCATTAACCCAGTGACTCAAAAAGCGGTTAAAACAGTTTAGAAAACGGAATAATGGATTGTTTTCACACAGGTATATGCAGAGCAAAGACAGGCAGGAAAATTCAAGGATGTTTTGGGTCAGCAAAAAAAGGGGCAGTTCAAAAGACTAAACTGAATGTAAATGCATTCATAGAACATTATGAAACCCCTGTTTAAATGATCAATAGGTACAACACTGGTGCAGCGGCAGGGCGGTTGACTCCTGATCAGAAAATTGCAGGATTGATTCCTGCTTGTCCTGCCCATGGGTCGAAGTGTTTTTGGACAAGACACTGAACGCCACATGGCCTCTGGTGGAAGGTTGGTGCCAATGTTGAGCAGCGGAGTCACCGTCAGTGTGTGAATGTGACCGTAAAGCGCTGTCCAAGTATACACATTTTACCATTTGCAACAAAAACCACATCATTTTTCCTTTGAATAGTACATTCACGTAAACAATACAACCTAAATCTGCATAGGTGTCACAAACAGGCAGACAGCTGGTTCCACGTGCAGCAGGTTTATTAACAGTCCACAGAATAAGCAGGGTCAGACAGGCAGAGGTCATAAACGGGCACGGGATCATCTGGGACGAGCGAGAAGAGGAGTCAGAGTCCAGGTGAGGGTCAGGGGCAGGCAGCAGGCAATCAGAGTTGCAGGGTCGTTGGCAGAAGGTCAGGTCAGGCGTAAACGCTCAGAGATGCAGGCAGGGTGGCACAAACAAAGCTTCGCAGAGAGTGAAGTGTGGAGCCAGACTATAAGCTGGGGAGGTGATGAGGTGATGGGGAACAGCTGAGCTGATGAGTCCAGGTGATGGCAGGTGGTGAGCTCAGAACTCTGGTGAGCGCTCCCTCTGGTGACTGGAGACGGTAGCAGCAGGTTGCTCCATGACAAAAGGACTAATTATCCAATGCATGTCATTCAGCTATGTAGAAACTGCCTTTCAATTAGCAGTTGGACCTTACAGACAGAATCAGGATAACATCTGCTGACAAAAAACCCCAAAAGACTTCAGGCTAAATTGTTAGCAATTGTGATCAATGTGTTTCTCTTCTTCACTTCCTGGTCTGTTTCCCTCTGTCGATCCCCCTCCCTCCCCTCAGCTGTAGCCATCCATCCATTTTCTTGACCGCTTCGTCCCTTTCGGGGTCGCGGGGGTGCCGGAGCCTATCCCGGCTACTGAAGGGCGAAGGCGGGGTACACCCTGGACAGGTCGCCAGTCCGTCGCAGGGCCTCAACCACACACTCAGTCACTCACACATTCATACCTAGGGGCAATTTAGAGTCACCAATTAACCTATGAAGCATGTTTTTGGACGGTGGGAGGAAGCCGGAGTCCCCGGTGAAAACCCACGCATGCACGGGGAGAACATGCAAACTCCACACAGAAAGGTCCCAGCCGGGATTCGAACCGGGGCCTTCTCGCTGTGAGGCGAGAGCGCTAACCACTTGCGCCACCGTGCAGCCCCAGCTGTAGCCCATTCTCTTTCATCAAGGCAGCAGTTTCTACGCCTCACCTTTTGCTTCCATTTACTTGTCCATGCACTGAAGCCATCTTCTGCCCAATAGATCCTCAGCTCCTGAAATCTCCAGCCAGCCTGCAACCCAGTCCGCCCCCTTCTCCTAAAGTAAGACTTTTGGCCACAATAAACAACCAAAACCTATCTGTCTGCCGTAGGCTATTTGGATCAACCAGACTGGTTCTCCACAACATTAACCTGCTTCTCTGAAGGTGAATGACAACACGTTTAGCTTTTGCTGTCTTTCAAAGGAAATTGTGTCATTTGTCTACATTTTATGCTTGTTTTCATTTTATTTTAGCATTTCAAACAAACTTGTGTTAAAAGGAACTAGTTAAAATTTTGAACAATTCATTAATTATTAATATTATCAACTAGCTACAGCCACGACTGGCCGATAAAACTATAACAACATTTATTGCAATAGAACTTTTTCTCCTTAGGAAATGAGTCTATCACGATAGACTTTTATTTTTGAAAGGTCCAAAAAACTCTCTGTGTGAGCGTTTTCCCCTCTTTTGCGAGTAAAAGTTAACAGAGTTAATCACCACATGGTGAGTAAGTGCTTGAATAAAAATTAATGTTTATGAGCTCATCTTTTGGTGAATTTCTTTTAGTCTCTCCTCCTCCACCGTCTGCAAGCGACATAAACGAACACGTGATGCGACACAACGTGGTCACTTCACCTGTATAGTGTCTAGTTTTGCTGATAAAACAGCGGAACATTCGGTGATTTTGAATTGAATCCAGTCAGAACTGGAGCATAACGTTTCTTCACGTGAAGCAGCAACAGACAGGTTGATAAAATGTGTCTATTTGGAGACAGCGCTGTTGTTAGACGCTAATGCTAACATGCTAACGCTAAGCTAACAAGGTGCTCCGTGAGTCTCCTTTATGTAAACTCGGACCGGTTTAATGTCAGACGGTATTTTTGGGGACCAGTCTTTAAGACAAAGCAGATAAATACAAGATTAATTCATAGATCATGAATAAAAAGTTGTATTTTCTAAATAATAACAAAAATTTAATCCACTGCGTTTTAGCAACATCTGTAGGATTACAGACGGTGTTGTACAAAACCTGTCATATATTGTGCTTAAAGCTCCGCCCCTTTAAGGTGCAAATTTAATGTCAATAATGAACAATAATAAAAAAAAAATTTCGGGTGTTTTTTGTTATGATTTAATGTAAAATGTGATACCTGGAGGCAGATTTAGGAAATATCTTATAAATCTGTCCTTCTTTTCTGAGCATGTTCGAATTTGATCTTATGGTAAAATGACAATAAAGAAGTGTTCATACCATTTATAAACTACTTTAATGCAATGTCATTTTCTTGAAATAAATGAAAAAAAATCAGGAAAAAGTTAAAATGTAATGCCTTAGCTATTTCTGTGTAAAAGAGTGTTATCATTTGGCCGGTTTTATCACAAGAAAAAGTGACACTAAGAATGCTCAATCCCAGACCGAAATAAACTATAATTCTCCAGAGAAAAACAAAGTTCAGACCTGCACAGCAGCAACAGTTTAAACTATGAGAAGAAATTGAGAGAATATTTGTTTTTAGTTCTTAGCTTATTCACAGGATGTTGAAAAACGTGTCAATTTGTTTGTTGTGTGAAACTTGAAAACATTAGAATTTATCTGTAGAATGAATGCTTTGTTCTGCGACAGACTGGGGACCTGTCCAGGGTGAACCCCGCCTTCGCCCTTCAGTAGCCGGGTTAGGCTCCGGCACCCCCGCGACCCTGAAAGGGATGAAGCGGACAAGAAGATGGATGGATGGATGAATGAATGAATGAATGAATGCTTTGTTTTTAAATGAAATGATCAAACAGTTTAGTGGTCTGTTTTATTCATGTTCTCTTTTGAAACTTGAAACCTTTTGCTTTAATCTTCAGTTACATTTGTCTATGTATACCTTTTCTTTAGTATCTGAAAAAATTGTGGCATCATGTTCCTTCAGTACCTCTGTTATTGTCAGGGATCCATCACCCAGTTCCACTTCCACCCACCAGAGGGAGCCCTCACTTGAGTTTTAACCAGCCATCTCCTCACCTGTCTCCTGCCTGTCATCATCACCAGCTGGTTCTCATCATCCTCATTATCTCTGTGTATATAGTCACCTCCAGGACTGAGCTCTTTGCGAAGTATTGTATTTGCTGTCATACTACTCTGAGCAGTTTATTCCCATTGCCTTCTTGTGTTTTGACCTCTGCCTGTCTCCTGACTCCCTGCCTTGCTCCTTGCCTTGCTCCTTGCCTGACCTTTTGCCTGGATTTTTGACCTCGCCTTGTTTTTGCCCCTGTCAGATCTTCTGCTATTAAAAACTGTTGCATATGGATCTCAACGCCTCAGCCTCCTCGTTACAGTTGTGTATAGTGAGATGAGAAATAAATATTTAAATTTAGATAATCTGCTGATGATTAAACATTTCTGTTATGAGCTACAGAACATTCAAATTTGACAAATATAGTTACTTGATTTATATTGTAACATATAAATTTATCGTACAATATGAAAAAAACTATATTGAGATATTAAAATTCCATATGACCCAGCCCTAGCTATAACTACACTTTATATAAATAACAACCTCTAGTCATATTTATCAACACTTTCTAGTCTTCTGTGAATGTTTTCACCATCCAACAAAAGAACAAACATCACAGTAAAGTTACAGCGTTACTCCCTCTGAAGACAGACAAATTAATAGTCAATTGGAGAATCAATTAACTTATGACTAATAACAGTAAATAAATATCACATTAAAAAAAGAATAGAATCTCACTCTCCAACATTTTGTCTTGACATTAGAGATAATCAGTGCTCGTCAGTCGGAGTTTCCTCTGGGCTCACTCGGACACAACACTTTGCAAATTACATGCATTTTTTAATCTAATAAAATCTGATTAAGTTTGTGTTTTGCTGTTTAACTGGATTATTTCTTTTCATCATCTTATTTCAGCTAGTTAAAAAAGACACGACAGACAGGTGGCGGCGGAGACGGCAGTTGTGACTTTATGTTGCCTGACAACTCCAGCATTGTGTGCAGCCCTTGATATGTGTAACAGACCTGTGTCAGATCTTCCATTCAACAAGAAACACATTTCCTTCACCTTAAAGGCAAACTATGAATTTTAGGTGCAGATACTGCGTTTGTCCCCAGGTTCTGTTTGTTATCAGAAAGGAGCAGAACTCGAGGATGCTCTGCAGCCTCTCTTCAGGGGTTCACAGTGGGAGCTGCTGTCGCATCAAACCATGCTGGGTCTCCACTGGCCTTATCAGGACCATCCACCAGCTAATCTCCATCTCTCAACAGTCTTTGGTGCAGATCGCCTCTGAGGCTTTCAGTCCTTATCACAGTGAAATACATTAAAGAGACAATTAAAATGAGGGTGGGAAATGCCTCTCTGCAAACACTGAGTCAGGGATCTTCTCCAACCTCCAGCCCATCCCTGGAACTGCAGAGGCAGCTGAACGTTGGGAAGAACAGGACGATGTTGGGTATTATTTATGATGTATTTCCACAGACTCATAGAATTTAGAATACACAATACACCGGTGACTAAAGGTCAGTGAGTGTCCAGACAGGAGCTTCATCCTCGGGGAGACTAACATCTATCCATGGTTTTTCAGATTTCCTTTTGACATTTGTTATGAAGTGGAAATGTTGACCTGAGCGGTAGGCTAAAGGGAATTTCAGAGGTCAGTGAAAAACAAACGTTTCCGTCTGTTTGAATCCTGTTGTAAGAAACTGCAGGCTACTGCAAAGCCATCAGGAAAATTAAACATGAACATTAAAAATGCATGTATGTTCAGAGCTGGGAAATACCACAATCCAACAAAGCAAACATCCTGCAGCATTACATACTTTGTGTGTGAGATGAAAATGGTATAGACCACAGACTCGCACAAAGCAGGCAGCTGAGCTTCTACAGATGACTGTATATTTCTAATTAACTCTGATCGGATAATGGTTTTTGGGCTGTGAGTAAAACTTGGAGTACAAATATCCCCCCATGCATACACACAACAATCACGCTCTGCTCACAAAAGCCTCAGCTGCAGTTTGAAGCAGGGAGTCTTTGCACTCAAATGAAAAAAAAAAGAAAAAAAATCCAGTTCCTGCATGTTGATACGGAGGTTGAACTCTTGAATGTTTACAGACAATTAACTGTTAGTTTATTATTGGCTGATTTACATACATACAGTCAGCTGCTGCTCGATCACGTTACAAAAAGCATAAAATCTGTGAACAGTCCGTTTTATGTTCCTGCTCATTCATGTCTGTAAAGAAAATCATTTTGCTTGTTTAATTGAATGAAAAGAATGTCTTGATTTTGTGCCAAGAAACATTTCAATATTTGTATGTCTTGTCTGAAGGTCAGAGTTTATTGTAATCTAAAGTCAAACAACGAAAAGTCCCTCAAATCCAACAGAGCAGATCGGTGAAAAATAAACTAGGTTAATGAGTTATAACATTTGATAATGAGGTACATGTTTTTTATATCTTTGTTTCCACCCTGGAACTGTCAGGTAACAGTGTCTGGAGGGGAATTCTTCTGCTGTGACTTTAGAGAAGCAGCTGTTTGCTGTAAGGAAATAAAATAAATGAGTAAGGACACTTTAAGGCAACGTGGAGTTCATCATTTCTACAGGCATCACATCTGGTTTACTTCACAACCATCCTAAACCTCATATCAATGTCAGATGTACTGCAAAGTTTAATGGCTCATCTGACTCCAGGTATTTGTACCAGCCCAGAGTCTTTTTGACCCCAAACCACATTCTCTGTTCAGGAGTAACACAGGTTCATATAAGTGGTGAAGAACAGAATTCAGTAGAGCCTAGCAGAGTATGGGTTTGCTGTACAGAAAGATTTCATTTCAGGATGCCGTCCTCTGAAGTCACAACATTAGTTCCATCACAATTCCTGTTGTTGTCAGAACCAAAATGTAAACTAGACTTCCAACTACTTTGAGCTTTCCATCAGGGCTCCCCCATCCAAAGGCCGTGGACTAGTACCAGTCTGTGGCTCAGTTAGTATTGGGCCACACGAAAAGAATAAATAACTTGGGTTATTTTGGTTTCATTTTATTATTCAATTCTGAATAAATTTTTAACTTGAAAACTACTTTGTACCACATTTTCTCCTTCACATCTGCCCGTGACTCGCTTGATGCATGTCAAATATATCGTCTCAGTCACATGTCTTGCGTAAATCAAGTACAGTCTTAAAGAGGCTGCTCTGTCCGTTAACATTACTGCTAAATTAACCCCCCCCCCCAAGCTGCTGTTGAAGAAATTAACATTCTTTTAATCTCAACTCTTTTTCTTTAAGTTTATTCTAAAATGATTGGATATTGATAAACGACTGAACTAAGGACTTAAATTAGTTCAACTCTTAAATAACCTTGACTTTTTTCTTAGTGGTCGACACTACATTCCAACAATACAACAAAAAGTTATACATTCATAAATCCTGGGCATGCAAAATTACCTTTTTTATTTTTAAGTGTATTATAATGTTTATACCTCACTATAAACAACCCCCAAAGCGCTGTTTTGATTCATTCATGCATTTTTGATGGTTCCTCTAAAAACCTGCACTCTGAGAAGCAGCCCCTCCCATACCCATGAAAACAAGCAGGTTTTCATGTTCATACGTGTGAATGTGGGGGAACAGCCCCATCCAGGAAGAGTCTGCACTGCCAGCAATACACTAAAAAATCATTTGTACAAGGAAAAAAACATTTTTGACATGTGACTTCACTTCCTTTTTCTGGGTGAAAATGAATACATGTGTACAATTCTACACTTTGAAAGTTTATCATTGAAAGAGCTTGACGATGAGTACAATTCTATTTCACATCAAGTGTCATTTCTTAGATGCAAACCAAATGTACTTACAGTGTGGTGAAATGCAAGCTATGTATTTGTGTGCATGTAATAGGCACAAATGACACAAAGAACGAGGTCCAGAATGAGCTTTATCCACAGTGTGGGTGCTTCCTTTAGCTGCATCCCCACAAAAAACAATTCATCCATCAAAGGCGTCCAGTTTCAATATTAAGTCAATGGTACAGAATCGATCTGAGGTCCTGCGGCGTGGCTGGAGCAACGAGTGCGGTTTGGGCAGCGAGAGTTCAAATGTTTGAACTTTGGCGGGGTCACTACAATTGCTCACATATCCAAATGGTGGATCACTCCGATAATTCTCCTCCTGAACTTCAATCCATCCATTTTCTTAACCCGCTGTGTCCCTTTTAGGCCGTGCAGGGCCCATGCAAAATCCCTCCTTGGATGCCATGCAGCCCAGGCCAGGCCTGCCGACTCCTGGCATGTTTGCTTAGACTGCCTTACCCTGCGACCCGTCCTGGATGAGCTGAAGAAACTGTATAGGGACTGGTTAAAATGGTGGCGTTTTAGGGTGTCTGTTTTGTTAGAACTTTTAATGTATTTTAGGATCAGATCACTTTGTTGTTAGACAGGGCGTGGCACCAAACTCCTATTGTGTTTGCCGTGTTCGGGCCTTGTCAAGTTTGAGCTTGTGTATGTGACTGGGTGTCTTATAATTGGTAATGTATCTTATTTTGCTTCTAATTCTAGCATTATTGTTTTAAAACATTTTTTTTTAATTATCAAAAAAAAGTGCTTTGTGAATCACTCGTCTTATCTCTTGAGTCAGTTTACATTCTGTTTAATACTCCCCCTCCTGATAAGTTGAGCAGATTACCACATATTAGCTATATCATTTTTTTGTTGTTAAAAGTGTAAAACTGCTACTGGATCTTTGCCTTCCCTAAAACTCTAATACATGGCCTATTGACTTGTCAGCAGGGAGGATGAGGGACTTGCTGGTTGCTGTCTCAGCAATGTGCACAAACGTGAGGGGGCTACAGTTTTCACGCTGGCTCCTGGATTTGCTGCTACAAGGCGACATGTTAGTGAAGATGGAGGGCATGAATTATGTGTATCGGTGTGTGTGAAAAAGAATCACCAAACAATGCCTCTTTTCCCACTCGGCACAGCAGCAACTCTGTGGACTGAACACCAAGCAGAACTGATGATGTTTGTGACTGAGGCTGCACACTGAGTGGCATCTGATAGGTTGCCATAAATACAAAAGCACCTGGGAGAGCTGTCACACAGATATGTAAAGCTCAAAACTCTGAGTGGAAACAATATGTTTGAACACTGAACACATTGCAGTTGTGACATTTATAGAGATATTGGTTTCAAACTAATACCATGAGGGCTTTCAAGTATCTAAACACAAATTAGACATGTAATTCTATAAAAAAAAACATCACTAAAAATACAGAGTGAAGCCTGTCACCAGAGGATTTTTGGATGTACAAGCAGGGCTGCATTCAACCATTCTACACTAGTGCTGCCTCAAACGATTATTTTATTATTCGACTAACCATCGATTATTTTTTCCGATTAGTCGACTAATCAGGTCATGGGCAAACTGAATGTAAAGCACACATCTTAACCATCATTAGTTTTAAACTAACTAACTAGATATATAGCACTACCTTCAATAATGCTAGTGTGAATGCTGTAAGCTGAATTTGGCCGCTGAAAATGCTAGTGCTGATAGCTGAAGATGCTGAAATTGATAGCTAATAACACTGAGGCTAATAGCTGTAATCGCTGAAGCAGCCAGCTAAAATATTAGTTAGAAACCAAATTAGCTAAAAAAAAAAAAAAAAAACTTAGTTAGCCAAACCAGTAGCAAGCTGCTGAAATATTAGCTGAACTGCAAAATAGTCTTCAAAAACTGAAGAAATTTTAAATTAGCCAAAATAGCTAGCATGCACCTGAAATTTTAGCTTAGCTCCAAATTAGCTTAAAAAAACTGGAAAAGGCCCAAGTTAGCTCTTTAGGTAATATAGCAAAATATTGTCAAATAAACAAACACAAAACATCATTTAACATTACCTTAAACCGGGGGTTGGCAACCTGCGGCTCTTTAAGGACTGCCTAGTGGCTCACGGGCGCTTTTTCAAAAATGTTTGAAAATGAAAAAAAAATGTTGGAGGGAAATATATTTTATGTTTTAATACGATTTCTGTTGGAGTACAAACATGACACAAACATCCTTTACATTTTCCAGTTGTTGTTAGATGAGTGTAGATGCTTCCACGCCGGCTGAGTCAGCGCGCAATCAAGCGCACACCCTTAATGAAAAGTCAATGCAAACATGCGCACACCAGAATTCCTGCCCATGCGTCTGGAGCGCACGTGAGCGCACGTTGCTACGCCGGTTTTTAAGTCGGGTCGCGAGCTCCACGTACAAATCGGCACGCATTGAACGCGCGCTGAATCTTCAGTCCGGTTCAAGATTTCCACGCACAGTCGCAGCAGCTCAGAGCTGTGACCAATCAAGGAGCCGGATTTGGGAGCTGCTTGTGGGCGGAGTCTGCTTCAAAGCACAGAAGTACCAAACGTGATCACGAAGGAGAAATGAATCATTACGGTTTGTGTCCGGTCAGGTTAATATGACACCAAGATGAGATGAGCGCTAATGAACAGTAGAAGAAGAATAGAAGAAGAATCTCCTCCCGCCACTGCGTGCGTGACCGCGCTGCTCCGGTGTGGATACCACCTGCTGAGCGCGGCGATGTGCAGGTCTCACACACCGGCCGCGTGCGGTGCGTGGCGGGGAGGAGATTCTCCTTCTATTGTATTTTTACTGTTCATTAGCGCTCATCTGCATCTACAACAGGGAGAACCGAAAGTAAAAGGGTTGAGAATCCCCCAAATCTTTCTGAAGACTTTTGTTTTCACAACTCTGTCCTTTTAAATGTCTGACTATAAGACTCACGCGCGCTCCAGACTTGGAGGGCAGGAATTTAGGTGTGCACGCGCTTATATTGACTCTTCATTGAAAGTGTGCGCTTGATTGACGCGACCAGTGTGGAAGCACCTTAAAGGTGCACGTTACATTTTTGTGTTTTTACAAATCCTCTAAATTAAAATGACATCAAAAATCGTATTTCTTTATTGCATTTCTTTAATTTCATCAAAGCAATGAAACAAACTGTAATTCATTCATATTGTAGTAATGGTCTCAGACACACTGGGCTTGCTGTCGGTCTGGCAGCGCAAGGAATTGTGGGTTACCCGTTCTTTTGCCTGTCTGACTGGAATTGGATTTAAGTTTGGGTTTTCCTCAATGTGTTTTGTTGTCTGACTGTTGAACATTTGTTGGCATTTATGATTTTGTCCTGTTATGTTTGAATTCTTCCTGCTCCTGGAGTGAGAATGAGGGAGAGACTGATGAGGACCCCTCTTCTTGTGTCATTGAGGGATGTCAAAAGAAAAGCTTGTATGTTCATTATGATTCTAATCAGTTTTTGTCAGATAGTTTGACGCTGCAATTCCTCTCTAACTTATCATGAAACCAAACTTGAGGCATACATGACGTGAGGACACGCAGCAGGAGAAATAATCGTTTAATCACGGACGTGATTAATCGACGCATTGTCCATGTGTCGCCTTCATTGTAAGTCTTATATGAGGCATTTCAATTTATGCGGCTCCAGACATATTTGTTTTTTATTGTATTGGTCCAAAGTGGCTCTTTCAACATTTTGGGTTGCCGACCCCTGCCTTAAACTGAAACTTTCAATTTAGCTCAGAACGAGAACTATGTGCTATAACACAATATATAAGACTAGTAAAGAGCAGTCTAGTCTTACACATAGTCCTTAAACCTGGCAGGTGGTCTAATAACTCTCCCAGCTCAAGTTTTCCTGGGGGAGGCACCTGAACTTGGGTGAAGAGCTGGAACACTGGTCACAGAGGAGCTAATATCAGATGAAGAGGTCTCCGTGTCATTTGTGTTAGTGAAGTCACAGTCATTAGGAGTCTCTTGTCCATTGTTTTGGACACCCAGTTCAGGTACTTCTTGCAGATGTCTCCTGTTTCTGCGGGCAACAGTCCCTTGATCAGTTTGTATGAGATAGGACCGGGGTTCGGTGGCCTTACCGATGACTTTTGCTGGGGTCTTCCAGCCCTTTTCCCCATCCAATTTGACTGTAACACTCTGGTCTGTCCTGAGTGTCAACAAAGGTCGGGCTGAATGACGCCTGTTGTAAAATAAGCGGTAAGCGGCTTTGGTCTGTTGGTCCTTCAGTCTCACCGCCTGGTGGTCGATAGTTGTGTCTAGCTTCTGAGGTAAATCCGGTACTGTAGTTCTGATTTCACGTCCAATCATCAGTTGAGCTGGGCTCTGGCCTGTTGCGACAATGGGTGTGGCTCAACAAGGCGAGTTGGGGATTTGGTTGTCGAAGGATTTTTTTTGCAATAGCAACGCTCCTCTCGGCTGCACCATTTGCTGGAGGGTAGTGAGGACTTGAGGTTGTGTGTCCAAAGTTGTACTTCTCGCTGAACATGTTGAATTCTGCTGAAGTGAACTGCGATCTGTTATCCATTACTAGTTCCAACGGAATTTCCCATCTGGCGAACATGCTCTTCAGACTCAGAATGACTTGGCTGGTACTTGTGGTGGGTAACTGAGAAATCTCAATGTAACGTGAATAATAGTCTGTCACTACCAAATAATGTTTGCTGTTAAGCTCACATAAATCCGCAGCTATCTTCTGCCAAGCTCCTGGCGGTAGTGGTGTGGTAATCGATGGCTCTTTTCTTTGAGTGGGTTTGTTTTCTATGCAAAACTCACATGCTTTCACTGTTTCAGCAATGTCTCACCCGACACCGGGCCACCACACTGACATATTTGCCCTTTTACGGCTATTGGTGAGTCCCTGGTGACCCGCGTGTATTTGTGACAACACAGTTTTCCGCATCGAAAGGGGAACAACAATGAATAGAATAGAATAGAAAAGAGTAGAAAATACTTTATTAATCCCTTTGGAGGTCCTCAGGGAAATTCAAGTACCAGCGTCCGTACAGCAGTAAAATACAAATAGGTAAAATAGAATAACAAAATAAAGTAATACATAGAATAGCAAAATAAAGTAAAATAGACAGAATACAAAGTAAAATAGACTGAATATAGCTAAATATACAATAGAAAAAAATTATAAATAATGCAGAAAAACAACATTGCACAATACCCTGAGTGTTTGTACATATTGCACTGGTAAGTATTGGTAAGAGTATTGCACATGTCTTATTGCTTGTATGATGTTTGATGTTACAGGCTGCTATGCCCCTCCCCTCTTGACCCTCCCTCTCCCCCTCCTGCCGAATGCAAAGTTGTACAGCTTGATGGCTCGGGGGACAAAGGAGTCTCTCAGTCTGTTGGTCCTGCTCTTAGGGAGGAGCAGCCTGTTGCTGCTCAGGCTTCTCTGTTTCCCGATGTCAGAGTGCAGAGGGTGACTGGTGTTGTCCATTATAGCCAGCAGTTTGTTAAGTGACCTCCCCTCTGCTACTGTCACCAGGGGGTCCAGCTTCATCCCGCTAGCAT
>NC_050529.1:3168686-3170237 GCF_002922805.2 Oryzias melastigma
CCAGTTTCTTCTCCACCTTCCTCCTGAAGGTGTCCTTCCCCCTCTTTCAGGCGATGTTTCACCTCCCTCTGTGCTGATAGCATAGCCTTTTTGTCCTTCTTCATGAAAGCCTCCTTCTTCCTGTTGACGGCCGCTTTCACCTCTTGTGTTACCCAAGGTTTGTTATTGGGGTAACAGCGTACAGTCTTTTAGGGGGAGACTACATCCAAACAGAAGTTTAGGTAACCTGTCAGGCAGTGAGTCTGCTCCTCCAGGTCCTCACCGTGTTGTTTCAGCAGTACATCCCAGTCTGTGGTGTCAAAGCAGTCCTTCAGAGCATCTTCAGCCTCAGGTGACCACTTCCTGATGGAGCGTGTTGTGGCTGACATCCTTTTGACCGGGGGGGTGTACTGTGGCTGAAGGAACACGAGGTTGTGATTGGACTTTCCAAGTGGGGGGAGGGGGGTGGCTGTGTAGGCGTCCTTCACGTTGCTGTACAACAGGTCTATTGTCCTATTGTTCCTCGTGGGGCAGTCTACAGCCTGGTGGAAAGAGGCCAAGATGAAGTCCAGGGAAGCATGATTAAAGTCCCCAGATATGACCATAAATGCCTTGGGGTGCTTTGTCTGTAGCCTTGCTGTTACTGAGGGGATCTTCTCACAGGCTACAGACGCGTCCGCGCTCGGCGGGACGTAAACACAAAGCACGATCATGTGACTCAGCTCCCTCGGCATGTAATATGGCCGCATGCTAACGGCTAACATCTCCAAGTCCCGGCAACACAGTACCTTTTTCACGGAGACATGTTTCGGGCAGCACCAGCGGTTGTTGACATAAATGATGAACCCTCCACCTTTGCTTTTCCCACAGGCTAGCGTGTCTCTATCGGCCCTCACGGCAGTAAAGCCCGGTAGATCCACGTTAGCATCCGGTGTCGCGTCGGTTAGCCACGTCTCCGTGAGGATGTACAAGCTGCACTCACGATAACTCCGTTGATTGTTCAGTGCAGAAAGCTCGTCCATCTTGTTCGGCAGCGAGTTAACGTTCCCCATAAGCACAGAGGGGATCGCCGGCTTGAAACGTCTCTGCCGGGCCTTTAGCTTCGCTCCCGCTTTGCAGCCCCTGTATTTTCCCCTCAGCTCGGCCGGAACATTGTGCTGCTTCCTGACGTTGGTCTTCAGCGCAAAAAGTTCTTCTCTTGAATAAACAAGACGGCGATCGCATGGTGGTGCCAAGTTATTTAAAAAAGTATCCATAGGATATGTAATAAAAAGTGCATAGAAAAGATAAAACACTAATAAAATATAACTACAAAGGCATTCAGGTACGGGAGACACTGGTAAGGCAGCTGTCTCCTACAGCGCCGGGGAGACATAAAAAATCGGTCATCAAACAGCAAGAGTCCATCAACTTCAGAAAGGTGAGCTCTGGCTGTGTGATACTTAAGCAGGTCTTTTGGCAGCCGGGACAAATCCGAGGGCCATCCATTACTGGTGTAACGAATCACTGTTTGAAGAATGTTGTCGTTGCTTGTAGCCTCTCGTATTGCATTGAGCCTGTCATTGGTAACTT
>NC_050529.1:3170250-3175765 GCF_002922805.2 Oryzias melastigma
TAGAGGGTGCATGACTGTGGAAAGGTCAGGGAGGAATTTTCCCAAGTAGTTTATCATCCCGATCCTTTGCCGCAGTTATGTTATGTTTGTTGGGCTTGGGAGCTCTGCAATGGCTTTGACCTTCTCCGTGTTGATGCCATCCTTTCCGATGATGTGTCCGAAATATTGCCTGAACTGACATTTGTTCTTGTTAAGTTTAAATCCTGAAGCTCTAATGGTCTGCAACACTGCGTGCAGATTCTGATCATGGTCTTCCTTGTCTTTGCCGTAGATGAGGATGTCATCCATTATTACCACAGTGCCTGTGTGGTCTTTCAGAAGCGAGCTCATTTTGTGCTGAAATATTTCAGGAGCAGATGTAATACCGAAAGGAAGGCGGTGGAAACAAAAACGGCCCACTGGTATGATGAAGGTGGTAAGTTTTCTGCTGTTCACATCCAGAGGGATCTGCCAAAATCCACTTGAAGCATCCACTGTAGAGAAGACTGTTGCACCTGACAGTTTTGGTGCAATGTCCTCTAAAGTGGGCAGGATAAACCTTTCTCTTTTAACAGCTTTATTGAGTTTGGTTAGATCCACACAGATCCGAGGTTTCTTGTTCTTTTTAATCACTGGCACTATCGGAGCGCACCACTCTGTGGCTTCCTTTACTTCTTCTATTATGCCAAGGGACTGCGTTCGCTTGAGCTCCTCCTCCACTTGGGGTAAGATTGGAAATGGGATCCGCCAATGTTGTATGGCTTGACGTCAGACCTAAGTTCTATTTTGACTGGTTCACAGTTCAACACTCCAATATCCCCAAAAACATAATTGAATGACTCAGGCCCATCTACTCTGCGCACTAGTCCCATCTTGATTGCAGTTTTACGTCCAAGCAGATTTGTTGTGAAGGGGCCTGACATGACATGAATCCACAAGGGATACCTTTCCCCATGTCTTTCACAGTGTGTCATGAACTTGCCTTTGCACTTCCACCTGGGCTGGTGAAGGTTGAGCTCGTTTTCATCAGTAGGGGGTGCTGTTGCAGCTTTAAATACGTCTGCTCTGGAATCACAGTTACGTCCGCTCCTGTATCGATCCAGAACGTAACCACTGTGCCATTTATTTGCAGGTTTTCATACCATCTGTCCTCCTCGCCTTCATTACCATCAGCCACAGCCCCAAGAAACCACACTGCCCTCATCACTGTCATAGTCTGTAGCTGTAAGTGCATTGACATTTTTCGTTTTGCACGTTGCTTCAAAATGTCCTGCTTTATTGCATTTACGGCAGCATTTACCTGTAGCTGGACATGCACCATACTCGTGCTGTCTCCCACATCTTGTGCACATTTTCTTTGTTTGTTGCGTCACATTTCTGCATTGCTCATCTCTATTTTTAGCATGCCTTTTGTCATACTGTCTGGGCTGCTTATTGTACTTGCGTGTGTTCATGGCACCCACCTCAACAATTGTTGATCTGGGGCTGGCATTTTTAGATTTAATCAGCTCTGATTGTCGTGAAATGCTGATTGCTTTTTCCAAAGTTAAGTGGAGTTAAGCTCCAGCTGTCTCCACCCGCGATGCCAATCACAATGCGATCCCTTATCTGTTCATCTTTCGTCGGTCCGAAGTCGCAGTTCTCCGCGAGCTTATGCAACTCCCTCACAAACGCCTCAGCGCTCTCCCCTTGGAAACAGGCGCGTTCATGTATTGTGCTTCGGGACAAAATGTTCATCAAACCTTTTCATAACTTCGCCATAATAGTCCTGAACGTCATCCGGAAACGTAAAGGTGCTAAAGATCGGTTCCGCCTCCATGTCCATACCATACAACAGCGTATTTACTTGCACATCACCATCTTCTTGGTCTAGCTTTGTTTCTATCCGATAGTGGGAAAAATCGCTGTCTCCAGGTCGGCCATGCCGAGGGCTGAGTGAAGTTGAACGACTCAGGAGCATGAAACTTAGCCATCCTGTAGAATGGGTCGAAGGAACGACTTCTGACACCATGTCATGAATTCACTGATTCAGGGAAGAAGTTTTAAACTGTTTTATTAGCTGGTTTCAACAAAAGGCATTCTACATCAGACGAACTCGCATTGTAACTGCCGTAAAACATACAGTCTGTTGTAAACACTGATGTTACTTTACAATAAACCCATAGCGCCTCCTAGTGGAGCTCGTTGTAATAATACATTTGCAGATCACATCACACTGCTGAAATATTAATCTACAAAATAGTCTAAAAACTGAAACAATACTTAATTAACCAAAATAGCTAGCATGGAGCGTAAATTTTAGCTAAACACCACATTAGCCTAAAAAACCTTTATAAATGCCAAAACAGTCCAAAAAGTTAGTAGAATGCTATTATAACTTTCAACTATACTACACTCCAGTGGCGGGCCGTGCATTTCACACCTAGGCCTTCAGTAGTGCTCCATCTGAATCAATCCAACCCTCAATAACTATTTTATGGCAATAAAACTTCTAGTGCAGGTACAGCTGCCACACACACACCAAAAGCATAAAAAAATAACCTGATAAAATTGCAATAATATTTAGGTATATAGCAAAATTTTACTCACCAAAAATCCGGATTATTTGTACACAAAATCCATCCTTTCTATCCTCAAGAAGATTTCAATCACTCTGTCGTGCAGATTATCCGTGCGTTTTAGTTCCATCAAGAAGTCCTTTTCTATCGCCATGGAAGCTAATGCTGAAAGTCGAGCCTGCCCTGACGTATTTCTGGCATAAGTTTTAATTCGCTTCAGGGCTGAGAATGTCCGTTCAACAGAAGCAGTGGACACGGGGCTTGCTAGCTTCGGAGTTGCCCGACCCCGTTAACAATGTCCAGCTTTTCTTGAAAAGTCCGTCTTGAAAACGGCTTTGACAGTAAGTCTGCAACCAAATCCATTTCTTCTCCTCCTTCAGCCATTGTGGATTGACAAACCAGCTATTATATTCGATTTATTTGCCTGTGAGGGTCGCTACGGATTCAGTTTACCGGCTCTTCCTAGTACACTCTCCGATTATCCAATCACAGCGCGTGAAAATCCTGACGTTTCCGTGGGCCAGCTAGCTGGCCTATCACGTGGTCTCCTCCAGATCTGATTGGTTGAAGCAACAGTTTGGTCGACAATTATTTTATGCTACAGGGCCCGCAGAACTGATTGTGAAGGCCTCCGGGCAGATTTCTTTGACCCTAGCAACAAATGGTGCTGCAATGTGATTGGTTAATGCTTAAATAGGAAAATACACGTCTGGAAGCAGCGCAACCAGGGAGACAGCAATGAAAGGACGAAGACAGAGCATTTGGAATTATAGAATACGTATTCACGGAAATAAATAATAATTAATATCAGTCTGTGATTCAGATATTTTTAGGCCAGCAGAGAAGGCCTTGCAGGCCCTGACGGCCCGCCACTGCTACACTCTGACTCCATATAATGACTAATAAATTAGTTGTCGATTAATCATGGCAGCACTATTCTACACCAGGGCTTTGGTCTCAGTCTTTAGTCTCACATTCTTTCATCTATCGTAACTCTTCATCCATTTATGGAATTTATGAAATTCCAGCGGATTTTGAAGCATAGAAAGGCAGCCTTGTGCTGATATGCAACACTGCAGCGTAGTGTAGTTCTCACACGATCAATGTGAATCATCTGATTCTGACGCAGAGAAATGTGGCTTTACGTCATATATATTAGAGCAAAACCACTTTTCCTTGCGACACAATCAGCCGATCCGTGGGTCAAGGACTGCGTGTATTTGAATGATTCCAATGACATCTCCAGTGTTAAAGGGATAAATAAAATGAAAGTAATGATTAAACTGGGCACAAATTCATCTATAGACAAATCCGGGAGAAAACTTGAGGATCCAGCATAGAAGGGTCCAGTACCATGATCCATGTGAATCCAGTTGAGAAGAACAGTAGAGAAACAAGTTTTAATACTTCACCACATATCACCACACCAAAGATCATGAAGTGATGTGGAGAAGTGTTAGCCGCATGTATGAACCCCTAGACAAGGGGAGACAAAGAAGTTTGAGTACAAGCTGTTCTTTAGACAGACAATCCTGACGGTTGAGAAGAGTTGGCCAACAGCTCTCCCTGCTCTCATGGTGCATTCACACCAAACGCAACAGAGGCATCACATTTGCGTCTGCAGCCTCCCTTTGACGCCTGTCACATGTACTGTTTTAACACCTTGATGCTGCGGTCATCATTGAAAACATTGATTTTGAGCGAGTAGCTTGTGTTCATGTTCTTGAGAGCTCCACAGAGGCACCAGCCAGCACCCCGCCGAGTCTGAGTTAACCAGATCAGAGAGCTGCACTTCTGCAGTGGAGCTGTGTCTGTCGACCATTTTAAATGGTTCTTCTGTCAGTCTGTGGCTCAGTTTGAGCTGTAACCTGAGAGGGGAGAATTAAAATAATTAAAGCTGGGGGATCTGCTTATTAATGTCTTGCAGCTAGCGGATAGCTCTTACCTTTGGGCGGCCGTGGTGCAGTGGTAGGGCGGTCGACTCCTGATCAGAAGTGAGCGGGTTCGACTCCCGCCTTGCCCACCCATGTGTCGAAGTGTCCTTGGGCAAGACACTGAACCCCGAATTGCCTCTGGTGGGAGGTTGGCGCCAGTGTTCGGCAGCGGAGCCACCACCAGTGTGTGAATGTGTGTGTGAATGGGTGAATGGGTCTGTGACTGTGAAGCGCTTTGGGCCCTCGAAGGAGGGTAGAAAGCGCTATACAAGTATACAACATTTACCATTTACCTAGGTAGAGACAAGAGAGCTGCAGCAGCTCTGCCCTCCTGTGTGACAGTAATCCCTTGCTCTGCACAACAGATCTTGCTATGCTGTCCACCGGGCGGCTGGCTACCATAGCAGGCTCTTTTGTTCCAGTTCCATGGGCTCTGTGACATGCTGGCGACCAGTCCAGGGAGAATCCTGTCCGAACAGTAACCAGACAGTCTCAGGCAAACCCAAGCAGGCTAAGAAAATTTATGGAAGTTCAAGTCAAAAATCCTGGCATCACACCGCCATATTGAATTCATTTTTCTGCTCTTTGATCTAGTCACTAAAAGCATCACGTGCCCAAAACTCAGTCCCTGATTGGTATACACACCGCATCAAGCTCGCCGTGTTCACTGCATTCGGTGTGAATGCACCATTAGAAACTCATGTGGCAACACGAGTGGTTCAGGGGTATTGGACACTCTCAAATTTTATGAGACGCAGGATCACACTGGGCACGGACGCAGTTCTGAGAGATTTTAAAATATATAATTTATTGCAATTGAAATGTGCTCAGCCTTCCTGCATCTACCAGACCGGGTCATCAGGTGGGAAGGGATACCCAAGGCAAGAAGTCACCCTACACACATGCACCATGCCATACAAAAAGTGAAGGGACGGGGAAGTCCAACCCAGGGATCACAGCACACGCAGGTCCCTCCACCACGTGAAAACCCGGTTCTTGCAGGGGGCTGGCTCTAAAATAGATTTAAAAAAAAAAAAAAAAAAA
>NC_050529.1:3175780-3176331 GCF_002922805.2 Oryzias melastigma
ACACGAGACTAAAAAGCAGTTAAAATGGCTGGTTGTCCCAACAGTCTGGGGTGGTGGCTGACTTCTCACCTCAGGACAAACTTTCAGCACTGCATGCTCTTAGACCCTGCAGTGTTCTGTCTAAGGTGGTGCAATGATGCCGTCAGCACATCCAGGGTACAGTGGATTGAAGCAGCGGGTGAAGGGCTAAACACATACCGTCTGTGTCCTGCTAAATCACATGCTCTCAGGGTGCAGTAGAAAGGGAACCTTGGTGGTACAGGTCCATACAGCAAGCTTCTGGTGCCCCACTGACTGGGCCTGGAACCTGTAGCAGAGTGCAGTGTGCAAGCACAAAGGAACTCTGCCTTTTATTTGCTCCACCACACCCATTTTGCAATAAAGAGGATTGCCAACACCTTTGTAGCAGGTGCAACCCATTTCATCCTGCTACACTCAGTAGGGATTACTAAGCAGACAGTTACATTAGACCAGTGGCGGGCCGTCAGGGCCTGCAAGGCCTTCTCTGCTGGCCTAAAAATATCTGAATCACAGACTGATATTAATTATTA
>NC_050529.1:3177206-3181983 GCF_002922805.2 Oryzias melastigma
CCATAAAATAGTTATTGAGGGTTGGGTTGATTCGGATGGAGCACTACTGAAGGCCTAGGTGTGAAATGCACGGCCCGCCACTGCATTAGACAAAGGGGAATTCTATTTGAAAAATAAAACTACATGTTTTGTTACATCTCAAAATAAAAGAAAAACTGCTACCACTGACAAAAACAAATACAAAAACTTGATACCCGAACCTGTTATATTTTCTTTGTCCACTACGCATGGGGAAACAGAGGTGAGTTGCAGTGGTGGTGGTGACTGCTGATCTCAGAGAAAAAGCAAAGCAACCAATTTGGTCAAAGCACCAGTCAGATTTGGACCAATCATGTGGCAAAGTGATTAAGCACTTCCCATTTGGACAGCCACCGACACCTCCCCTATTCCTTTGGGATCTAAACACATATAAACAGCCCCATAGATCTCCTCTCCCTGCAGCTGGCTTTACCTGTGGTAGACAATTATTGAAATCACTTATAGGTAACTGTCTCACATTTACATTTGTGACGAATATCAAAAGTGACATCTATTTTTATTATGTTTTATTTAGATCTTGAAAGATTGTAATTTACATTCTAAAAACCTACTTCACTAAATTATGTTCTAATTAAACTGTGATTGTTTCCAAGGCCACAGGCACCAACAGCAGAGGATAAAAGAGCCAAAACCTGCTCTGGAGCTTCAGCAACTTCAGAAGAATATTAAGAAGGAAGTGTGGCTCACACCACACCGCTGCATCAGAAAAATGTACCAGAGGGTCTTTTAGACTCATGAGACTAAAATTGTAACATTTTGTATTGGTGTCCTGGTTGATATTGTTAAGATTATTTTACCCCCACGATGCCTGTAATGCTGCCATCACTGAGTGAAGCACAAACTCTTCTGCATACTAAAGCATGACACAGACCGTCAGCATGGCTGACCAGAGTTTTATTCAGAAAGAAAAACAGGTTTCCTTCAATTTTTGAATTTTAAATCAGACATTTTACAGATTATCTTGAATGATTATGGATCTGGAAAAAAAAAATAAAAAATCAGAGCCATGATTAGAACAGGAACGTTTGGAATTCATTTTACACTTATGATTGCTTTGCTGTGGGTTGATTCACAAAAACACTTGCATTCTGCAATAAAACAATGTTAAAAGTCAGGAAATGGAGGTGTGCAACCCAAAAGGAGACTGGTCAGCAACTTAAACTTTTAATAAATACACTTAAGCATGTCAAAACCATTGGAGAAACAAGAAGTTGATAAAGCAGAGCAGATGCCTAAACAATGAAAAACTTAAAACCAGAGACCTAAATGACTGAGGATGAATTACACAGATCAAAGACAGCTGTGGATAATTGCCAAACTAAACCTGGTGTGACAGACAGAGGGAAAATAGCCAAAAGAACATGACCAAAACTATGAAGCATGCAGTCCTCACAGACAGTAATACATTATTTTCATCGCTATTTAATAAGTCAAATGTGCAGAACCCTGGACTTGACATTAAACTATGCTCTCACAAATTAAATAATTTTTGGCCATAAACTAGTATTTTGTGTGCACAAATTGACAATTTGTGAACACAAATGACTAATTTGTTGACACCCATTATTAAGAGAGCTGGTTGAGGTTTAAGCTTACATGCTGAACAGCGGTTTGAGTACCTCATCTTGGTGTCTCTTGACGGGGTAATGGAAAGGACCTCAACAGGAGAAACCATCATCCAACTGGGGGACTTAAGTGCCCACATACACAATGACAGCGGCACCTGGAGGGGCAAGATCGGAAGAAATGACCTCCTTGATCTGAACCCCAATGGTGTTTTGTTGTTCGTCAGTCTGTCCATAATGACCGCCATGTTTGAGCACAAGGGTGTCCACCAATACACGTGGAACCAGGACACTCGAGGCAGCAGATTGATGATTGAGAGGTAAGGGATGCCGTCAAACTGGAGAAGCTATCCTCCCAAGCCCAGCTGGCTTGCAGGCCTCCAGAGGTAGCTGACAGGTACAAGCAGTTTAAGCGAGCTGTTGTGACAAAAACTCTGTCCTGAGAGGAGTTTGGTGAGGCTATGTAGAAGGACTATCTAGGTGTGTTTCCATTAACTCTGAAATTTCACAAATTGGAATTTCAATAATAAATTCTCCTAATGGAAACACCAGAATTTCGAAAAAACTGGCATTTTTCAAAAAAAAGTTTTTGTGCTTAGAGGGGGTGGTATTTGGGGAGTATCGAAACAGACATTTTTTGCATAACTGTAATGAAAACACTTTTTTCGAAATAGATGCAAATTTTTGTTCAAAGTGTCCGTCCTGAGCATAGCACAGCGGGCGCCAGGAGATATCCAACAGCTTCACAGCTCTTTACAAGTTGAGTGTCATACGGAATTGTGCAGTTCCTCCATAATAAAATCACTAAGATTCTCATGGCTTCATCTGCATCTGCACTTCTGCAGCTTGGAGCCTGAAGATGCTGAAGTCTCGTTTGAGGAAAGGCACAAGTGCAGATACAAAAACTTAAATGGATCTCGTCTTGTTTTTAAACAGAAAAAGGTCCAGCAGCTTACTTGTTAGAATGGTTATTTTTTTTAAAACCGCTGAACAGGTTCCTCACGTGCACCTGAGACTGTCAATAGACTCTGCGCGGCACACGCTCTCCAGACAGAGCTGTGACGTCACCGCAATGCTCCTTTTTTAGGGAATCAAATAAAAGAAAAATACTTGTTCTTATTCATCGTCGTGTCGTGACTTATCGCGTGAGTTGGTTTGTGATTTATCACAAAATTATGATTTAATGGAAACGGTGTCATTTTGAAACATTGTTTTTTCCAAATTCCTAGAATTTCGATAAAGTTTTGAGCAAATGTGTAATGGAAACATAGCTTCTGTTGGCTTCAAAGATATTCAGTCAAACCGTCCAGTTCCTCATGAGGGGAAAGTAGTTTTCTGCAGGGACCGTTTTTGGAGCTGTTCACTTCAACTATAGAGACATTGTTGCGTGGTGGAAGTAATGTGTTGAAGATCTCCTCAATCCTCCTGACACACCTCATCTTGAGGAAGCAGAGACAAGACTTTGGGGTGGGGCTGTCCATCACCCGAACTAAAGTCACCATAGTTGTCAAGGAGCTCCTCAGTGGCAAGGTACCGGGAGCAGATGAGTCCGCCCCGAGTACCTCAAGTCTCTGGATGCTGTTTGAGTGTGTTAGCTGACAAGTCTCTTCAGCACAACATGGCAGTCAGTAACTGTAACCCTGGACTTCTGGAGGGGACGTGGTTCTCCTTTTCAAGAAGAGAGACAGAAGGGTCTGTTCCAATCACCAGTGAATCACAACTTCTAAGCTTCCCTGGAAAAGTCTATACCAGGATAAAGGAAGACCAAAGAGAGGTTTATAGATGCACTGAATGGAAACAGGAATGTAGATGGTGTTAAAGTAAAAGATTCAGAAATTGTTATTTTGAAAAAATTTCAAATCTTTGAGTTGATCACATGACAAATAGAAGCAAAAACATAAGTATTGCTTTTAATGTAAACGAGGCCCAGCGGGGACATCAAATGATCTCCATTTTAAAAAAAACATACTGCTCAAAAAAATTAAAGGAGCACTTTAAATAAACGTATTAGATACATCAGATCTCAATATGAAGTGAGATATCTATACAAACAATGACAGGGCAGTGTCTTAGGAACAAAAGGATGCAAATTGTTTTAATGGAAATAAAAGTTTTCAGCCTACAGAGGCTCAATTGTGTAGACACCATAAAATCAGAGTGAAATGAAGATGTAACAGGCTAGTCCATTTTTCCCAAAACTTCATTTCTGCAACTCAAAATGCTTTTCAGTATCTTGTGTGGCCCCCACCAGCTTGTATGCATGCATGACAACGTGGCGGAATGCTCCTAATGAGACGACGGATGGTGTCTTGTGGCATTTCCTCCCAGATCTGTGTGAGGGCATCCCTGAGCTGTTGTACAGTCTGAGGAGCAACCTGGCGGCGCCTAATGGACCCAAACATAATGTCCCAGAGATGTTCTATTGGGTTTAAGTCAGGGGATGGTGAAGGCCATTCAATTGTTTCAATTCCTTCATCCTCCAGGTACTGCCTGATACTCTTGACACGTGAGGCCGGGCATTGTCGTGCATTAGGAGGAAACCAGGACCTACTGCACCAGCGTAGGGTCTGACAATGGGTTCAAGGATTTCATCTGGATACCTTATGGCAGTCAGAGCACCATTTCCTAGGCAGTAGAGGTCTGTGCGTCCCTCCATGGATATGCCTCCCCAGACCATCACTGACCCACCACCAAACCTGTCATGTTGAACCACGTTGTAGGCAGCATAACGTTCTCCTCGTCTTCTCCAGACTCTTTCACGTCTATCACAGGTGCTCAGGGTGAACCTGCTCTCGTCTGTGAAAAGTACAGGCCGCCAGTGGTGGACTTGCCAATTCTGGTGTTCTTGAGGAAATGCCAGTGGAGCTCCACGGTGCTGGGCAGTGAGCACAGGGCCCACTACAGGACGTGGGGCCCTCAGGCCACCTTCATGAAGTCTGTTCCTGATTGTTTGGGTAATAATAATAATAATAATTCATTTTATTTGAAGCGCCTTTCCAGGCTCCCAAGGACACTTTACAATGTAAAAGCACATGTAAAAACAAATAAAACACATAATTGTTTAAAATAAAGTGCAAGTAAACAAAAGTTAAAAATGAAAGTGGAGGTGAGTGTTACTGGTTGTACGATATATCAAACAGATGGGTTTTGAGAAGTGATTTGAATTTTGAGAA
>NC_050529.1:3188929-3192163 GCF_002922805.2 Oryzias melastigma
AAAGTGGCGTTCAAATCCTTCTCCCGGTTGTGACAGGCTTGCTAGCTTCAGAGTTGCCTGACTTTGCTTAACAATGTCCAGCTTTTCTGGAAAAGTCCATCTGGAAAATGGCTTTGGCAGTAAAGCTATTAGATGCAGTTTGCTAGCTCTGCCTAGTACACTCTCCGACTATCCAATCAAAGCTCGTGAAAATGATGACGTTTCCGTGCGCCTTCTAGCTGGCCTAGATTTCGTCTACTCCAAATCTGATTGGTTGAAGCAACAGTTTGGTCGACAATTATTTTATGCTACAGGGCCCGCAGAACTGATTGTGAAGGCCTCCGGGCAGATTTCTTTGACCCTAGCAACAAATGGTGCTGCAATGTGATTGGTTAATGCTTAAATAGGAAAATACACGTCTGGAAGCAGCGCAACCAGGGAGACAGCAATGAAAGGACGAAGACAGAGCATTTGGAATTATAGAATACGTATTCACGAAAATAAATAATAATTAATATCAGTCTGTGATTCAGATATTTTTAGGCCAGCAGAGAAGGCCTTGCAGGCCCTGACGGCCCGCCACTGGATGGACATGGTTCAACTTGTGGAGTTGGAACCATGATCCAACTCCAGGTATCTGAGGTACCAAGGGGTCCAAAATGTGTCAAGAAAATATCCCCCACACCATGACACCACCACCAGCAGCCTGAACCGTTGATAAAAGACAGAATGGATCTATGTTTTCATTTTGTTGATTACAAATTCTGACCATCTGAATGTAGCAGAAATAGAGACTCGTCAGACCAGACAACGTTTTTCCATCTTCTAGTATCCAGTTTTGGTGAGTCTGTGTGAATTGTAGCCTCAGTTTCCTGTTCTTAGCTAACAGCAGTGATTCCTTGTGTGTTCTTCTGCTGCTGCAGTTCATCTGTATCAAGGTTGGACGTGTTGTCCAATCCCAGATGTTCTTCTACCGACCTTGGTTCTAACCAACGGTTCTTTGAGTTCTTGTAATCTTTCTATCAGCTGGAACCAATCTGGTCATTTTCCTCTGATCTCTGACATCAACAAGGAATTTCTGCCCACAAAACTGACAATCATTGGATATTTTCTCTTTTTCAGACCATTCTCTGTAAACCCTAGAGCTGTCTGCCTGTTTGTGACACTCAAAGAGGTAGGTTGAGTCAATCCTACGAGTAGATACAATTTCTCTTTCCACCCAGCTCTGCCTACACATTAGCCTAACAAAAAGCAGTAGATTTTATTGCTCAGCCATTTATTCCAGTGAAGATGATCCAACTGAGCACCTGTATGGCCCAACAGCAGATTAACCCTTGTGGACTGCCATCCATCCATCTTCTTGGCCGCTTTTTCCCTTTCGGGGTCGCAGGGGTGCCGGAGCCTAACCCGGTGATGGGCAAAGGCGGGGTTCACCCTGGACAGGTCTCCAGTCTGTCACAGGGCCTCAATCACACACATTCACTCTCACATTCACACCTAGGGGCAATTTAGAGTCACCAATTAACCTATGAAGCATGTTTTTGGACGGTGGGAGGAAGCCGGAGTCCCCGGTGAAAACCCACGCATGCACGGGGAGAACATGCAAACTCCACACAGAAAGGTCCCAGCCGGGATTTGAACCGGGGCCTTCTCGCTGTGAGGTGAGAGCGCTAACCACTGCGCCACCGTGCAGCCAGTGGACTGCCATCAACACATGATATAAGGCTAATACACTGTCTTCTTCATATTGCTTTCTCACTTTCATTTCTTAACCTTGAGCACTTCAGCATTTATCAAGGATTCAGTGAGATCATATATTCAAAACCAGGGTCATCTGAGGGGAGGTGCACTCCAGTTAATTATGTCAATAAATGATGCATGAGGAATGGCGTCTACCTAACTCATGCCACAGTCTCAGAAATTAAGCTATTCAAACCTTTAAAAAAAGATAGCACATAAACCCTCATAAATATTGCATATGTTGCACATTCCATAAAATGACAAAAAATATATATGAATGGATCAAGATGCATGTTCACTGCTGTGCAAATCTATCCATTCATTTTTTGAATTTGTTTCATCACTATTGAGATTGTTTGGTTGCTGGAGCCTATCCTGTTGGGTGAAGGCTGTATAATTCCCAGATAGCTCACAGATGTGAGTCACTTCTAGCTAAATTACAGCAGGGTTGACATTTGTCTGGGCCAGACAAAGTAGAGGTCAACCTCAAGTGGCCCAAACTTGTTATGAAACATGTGGTTACCTGAATGCTGATCTGGACCAGATTAAGAAAATGTGTGACAAAGCTTTCTAGGAGAACATAGATTTTTTATGAAGTGGCCTTCCCCATTAGAGGGGACGCTGTATTTGTTTGTTCTGTTGCAGATATGTATGTGAACAACTGTTGTCTTTGATGAAACTGAGTAACACATCATATAGGTGCTGTCTGACTGATGAACATCATTTCTTCAGCTCAGAGCTGACCCCAAAAATGTATGAACTTGCACCAAGTATCCAACTGCAATTAATAAATATGAAGTCTAATGGTGCATTCACACCAAATGCGATTCTGGTGGCTGAGGTGCCATCTCCAATGTTATTCAATGGCCCAGTTGCGCTTTGAGGTGAATTGAATCCCCGCGGCGCGATGTGAGCGACTGGCATGTCTGCCAGCAGCATGATTTCAGCGGGGAGGAGTGAATCAGGCGGCAGCCGTGAAATGTAAATACCTGAAGTTTGGCAGGTCGCTGCGTCGCATCAGCCAATCAGGAACTCAGATTTGGGCATGTGATTATTCCAGTGACTATCGTATATAGAATAATAATCTAATACAAACGTTTATGTTCTGTCACAGCGCGGGGTTCTCTGGCTGCAGTCGGACACCCTATCGGACCAGCGGGGCTCGCCCACTCCACATGCCGGGAGAGAGAGAGCCACTGCTGGAGCGCTGACTTTCACTTACTTGTGTTTTCTGTACTGGTTTTCTTTCACTTCACTTCAATCAGTCTTCCTCGGATGGTCCTAATATGTGCCGACATCTGTGAATAGCTTCCAATACCTACATTTTTGATTAAAGTCCTCCTATGACAATGTTTTTTTAATTTAAAAAAATCGTTCCCAATAGCGTTTTTAATTATGATTATGACGTTTTTAACCAAAATCCCACAACCTAATTGTCTTAAATAGTCATTGTCTGATTGCTGAAAGCAATCAGAGTATGTTATCCTACCTCTTTATTGTCTGATTGCTGAAAGC
>NC_050529.1:3192204-3196480 GCF_002922805.2 Oryzias melastigma
GCTTCAAAGCGCTATTGCTTTCAGCAATCAGACGCAATTTCTTCAAGGAATTGCAATTCTAGTTCTTCATGTTGATCTGAAGCCTCCATTTCCAAAGTCTCCTCTGAGGGGGCGTGGCTTTTGGAGCTGAGCTGAACAGCCACGCCCCTGATCTCCCTGTCTGATTATGATAGCTCTGTGTCTCACTAGCATAAATCTTCACCACTGCTACATAAAAACATTCATCAATCTGGGTAATGTCCAGCCGTCTGGTTCTGATCCGGATGTCAGCTTTTGTCAGATTTTGTGTTTGTGAGGCTAATAAACCTTCCCTGCCGTTTCATCTCACCTAACTCTGCTCTGGGATCTGTCCACTCATCACAACAGATTTAAAAGGAGAAATACTCGGAAATGCAAAAACAAAATGATTTCTTATTACATTTGTAAGAAAAATTACACTCAGACATGTTAAAAACTCAAAAAACAGGATTTTCTTCTGAAGGAGACTTAAAGTTTAGCTGGGTTATAGTGTAGTCAGTCCACCTGTTCTATCTCAGCCCATCAGCAAAAACACAATACATCAAATAACTTGCAAAAAAAGAAAGAAAAAAAAAAACTGTTGAGCAAAAAACAAAAAACAAAGCATGATTCCTTATCCTCCTGGATCTGAAATCATACCATCGCTTCATTCTGGCTCAATAACTCACTTGTCTGGTGTAATGAACATGTATGTACAAAAATTCCAGGGATTTCTGGTCTCCATTATGAGCTGCAATGAGACGGAGAGGCACACCCTTACCCCATTGCTCTTTGGACCACAGTCTGTAGTCTCTGATGGAATCGGTCCACCATACCCCGACTTTCTGGATGATCGGTGTTCCCCAAACAATGGCTTATATTCCAAGGTGTTTTGTTACTTGAGCAAGTTTAACCCCAAGTGACGTGAGCTTTGGAAGCCCAAAAAGGGATAAAATATACATACCAATGTGAGGATAATTGCATGGATTGGAATCTGTGGCAAAGGACACATACAGATTACAACAAACTGCTCAAAAAGTTCACTTGAAGCTGGAGCAGAGTGAAAAAGTGGAGATCACTTGATTGGATTTCCAAGCTGATATTTGTGAGAAGAAGCACAGTGGCAAGATACGTCACACTTCTGTCTGAGCCAGTAAAAGTTATCATGCAATGTATTAGTGATGCCAATGTGGCAAAAAAAGTTCTATAGCTCCTGGGAAACAGTATTTTCCAGGTCTCCTTTGGGTAACCCTTGTTCCATCCTTGTTGATGTTGGGAGTGGGGTCATCGGACCCCACAAGGCAGCGCATCAAACTTTATTTTTCAATGATTTTTGATTTTCACTGGTGTCTGTGGCAGACATGACATCTATATCCCTACATAATATTGAAATTTTATCAGGTTATTTTTTATGCTTTTGGTGTGTGTGTGGCAGCTGTACCTGCAGTAGAAGTTTTATTGCCATAAAATAGTTATTGAGGGTTGGATCGATTCAGATGGAGCACTACTGAAGGCCTAGGTGTGAAATGCACGGCCCGCCACTGCATCTTGTCCATCTTGTTCCACATTTGTCATGGGAGGGATAGCACTTCATTGTAAGGCTGGGGTCATCTGGACCCTATAAGATAGCACAAGGGCTAAGAAAAAACATTTGCATGGTGAGAAGGAAGATAAGACCAAAGACCTCCTGAGAAGAATTCAGTAAAGCTGTCACCTTAAATTGTAATTTCTGCCATTTTAATCTTCTTTTTCTTTTGTAGAAATGCTCAGAAATGTTGTAGAGATGTTCAAACCTCCAGTAATTTTTTCTGCAGACACAACATAAACTGGAAGGCTTTCAAAAACCCCAATAACCACATCGGCTCTGACCATTACCAGGTCAAAACGCAGGTAAACATGCATTCTGAAACGTCAAACCAGTGCACTAGAATCAAATGGACTTTGCAGAAATAGGAAGCATGCTTTGTCCTCTTGTCACCACTTCCAATGAAAAGTCTAAGGAAATACATGTATGTGCGTTTTGGGCTTCTGTGTTCAAAACTAACGCTCATGTGTTGCCAGGCAACTTTTTAGATCTGTTTTCAGGCTCTACGTTCAAAACGCATGGCTATCCACCTCAAAAGTTAAAGCAATTGAAGTTTGACCAATTAGGGACTCCGATTAGGTATTGATGTTTGGGTGGAGTCCTTTTCAATTCACAGAAGTGCCAATCATTTGAAATTGAACACAGAGAAGAAATGAATAATGGTGGTTTGTGCCCGGCTAAAGTTTCTATGACACCAAAATCCAAAACACACCTTATGAACAGGATAAACATTTATTGAACACTCAAAAACAGCATTTTTTAAACTTTTAAACCATAACTTTTTAACATAATTATAAACTAGATATGTAGCATTACCTCCAATCATGCTAGTGTGAATGCTGTAAGCTGAAGTTGGCAGCTGAAAATGCTAGTGCTGATAGCTGAAGATGCTGAAATTGATAGCCGAAAATGCTGAAGCTGATTGCCATCTTAAACAGCTCGCATGTAGCTGAAAAAATAGCTAAAATTCAAATGCTCTAAAAAACTGAAAAAAGCCAAAAAATTTACCAAAACAGGTAGTGTGTAAATATTAGCCTTACTCCAAAACAGCATAAAAAACTTTAGAAAAACAAGCCTAAATTAGCCAAAACAGCTAGCATATCGCTAAAATGTTAGCTAGACTCAGAAATTGTCTATAAAAATCTTAATAAATGCCAAAATAGTCCAAAAAGCTAGCAGAATGCAATTTTTTCAACTTTAATACCGTAACTTTTTAACATAACTAGAAGGCAGGACTGTTGTTCCAGAATAAATCAACTTAAACCTTAAATAACTTTTATTCTCAATAAAAATATATTTTGTCAAAATTATACAAGTTAAAAATAAGTGCAAGATAACATCGGGCCAATATAACAATAAAATAAAATTACCCGGAGGGCCGGATCCGGCCCCCGGGCCTTGACTCTGACACGTGATATAAAGCTATGATAAGGAAAACCCTGCAGCAAGATTCACCAGATTTGCACGGCTTTGACATTTTGCACCAAGCCTCTTCCAACAGTGAGAACATGTGCTAGTGTTGCGTATAGCGACAGTCCAGTGTGAACACAATGAGCTTAAAGCACATTTAGGAACCTGCATTCAACATGTTATTGAATGTCCATCAAAGGCAGCATACGAGGCTGCACTATCCCTCATGATCACCTCAGATGTCTTCTCAATGTGGCTGTCAGAGACAAATCTCCTCTTTTTGGCCTTCCTAAACACAGCTCACCGTGGATGGAGGGTGAAGTCCATCTCCAACCTCACTCTGCTGCTCACCGCATCTTTTCATGAATAAATTGTACGTTTGCATCCTGGGTGCAGAGTGGCTTTTCCTGTTACTATTGTTGAGGAGGAGGTTAAAAATTTAGTGGCATCTGCATTATTCAAACTACGGGTAGATGACAAAAACAGCAACATCCTCAAAGACAGGATCCATATAGAGGAAAAGATAATGGAATTGTTGGAGCACACAAAGGAATTTGAAAATGTCAAAATTAGCATAATTTGCACTGCTGGTCTTGTTTTTGATAGCACTCGGTAATTGGCTTTCAGCTTCAAAAAAATTTGGAATAGATGGCAAAAATAAAAATACAACCGTTGGTTTCTATGAAGAGGCTATAAGTTTATTGTCACCTTCATCTTATAAGGATACCGGATAATTTCAAACTCAAGACACATGTCATTTATAAATGTATGAATACATAGCTGACACCACCTGTGAGACCTCTGAAAGAAACCTTTTGAATGTTTCTTGGTTTGACACTTACTCACATAGTTTTTTTAACCCTTGTGCTGTCTTGTGGGGTCCAGATGACCCCATGCTTATATTGGTGTGTGATTCCTCCCATGACAAAGGTGGATAAGGTTGGACAAGATCTTATTTCTGCAGCGGACACCAATGAGGATAAAAATCCATGACAAAAAAGGTTTAGTGTGCTGTCTTGTGGGGTCCAGATGACCCCACTTCAATGCCTAGGATAGCACAAGGGTTAAAACAAGTCTGTCAATGACTGAGCTGGATGGAGAGTGGAGAGCTTATTGTCCCGCTGGAAAATACCCAATCTTTACATTTGATTAAGGAGCCTTTATTTTTGTATTTTTGGCCTTTCAAAAACTTTTGAAAATGCAAATGTGTGTTTTAGGCATTTTTAGATTGTTTCTTAAAGTTAGAAGTTTACACACTTTAAAAAGAAAAAAACAACTTTACAC
>NC_050529.1:3196528-3199692 GCF_002922805.2 Oryzias melastigma
GCCTGTTTTGAAGTCAAAGCCTGTTGTTTGCTTGCAGACAGCGTCCTTACAGGTTTGAAGTAGGTACATTTACGACTAAGACATTTTTAGTGTCCCAGAATTTAAGGGCAACTGTACCATCAAGAGTACTTCTAAAATGTACTTAGGAAGACAAACTGGCACATTGTCAGAATAGCATTCAAACACCAGAATACAAAAATAAAGAACCTTATCTCTTGATCTGTGTATGTATATGTATGTTTGTTTGTTTGTTTTTTCATTCATTCCTTCATTGTTTCATTTATTCCTTCTTTTCTTTGTCTACTACGGACACGCTCAGGTTTGCGCTGCTAAACGCGTGGTCCTGTTCTTTCACAGAAAATGATTATTACAAACTGCAAAGCCTGTTGGATTGTTTAACAAGCATCACAACATGGTTGTGTAATAATTATTTAGTTCTAAACTCCCAGAAAACCGAGACATTGATCTTTGCCCCAGAAAATAAAATTCCTTCTATCAGACAACACCCCGGGTCTCTGGGCTCTTCTGTCCAGGCGAGTCTCAGAAATCTTGGGGTGTTGTTTGATAAGTCCATGTCTCTGGAAGGCCACTCAAAACAGATCATAAAAAACTGTTTTTATCATCTAAGAAATGTGGCAAAATTAAAAAGTATCTTTTCTTGGTCTGACCTGGAAACTATTATTCACGCTTTTATTTCCTCTCGTTTAGATTATTGTAACTCTCTTTTTACCCGTTTTAACAAACGCTCCCTAAACCGACTTCAGCTCGTCCAGAACTCTGCAGCAAGGCTTTTAACAGGAACCATTAAACGGACACATCAGTCCGATATTGTCTGCTTTACATTGGCTACCTGTCAAATTCAGAATTGATTTTAAAATTTTACTTTTAGTTTTTAGAGCCTTGCACGGTCAAGCCCCGACATACATCTGTGACCTTTTAACCCCGTACTCTTCGGCCCGATCCTTGAGGTCTTCCAGTCAGAATCTTTTAAGCATCCCAAAAACCCGCTTTAAGACGAGAGGGGGCGTCTCCTTCCAAGCTGTTGCTCCTCATTTCTGGAACTCCCTCCCACTGCTGTTGAGTCAGATCAACTCCGTTGAGTGTTTTAAATTCCAGGTCAAGACATTTTTATTCAGGAGAGCTTTTAGTTGATCTTAGCCTTTGTATTACTACATTTGACTGTGTTTTACTGTGTTTTACTGTGTTTTTAGTTTTTTTTATTATTGATTATTGGTTTTATTTCCCTGTGTCTTCTGATTTTATGTTCTTTGTTAAGCACTTTGTGATCCGTTCTGTGAAAAGTGCTATAGAAATAAAGATTCTTCTTCTTCTTCTTGTTGATACAGGACCCCACCATCTTCAAAGTGTTGAACTCTGTTAAAGTCCTGTGAAATTATGGGCTTAAACTCTTGAATGCACCACCTCAGACTTGTGTTTGTTGCAGCTGCATCAAGAAAGTTTCTGGAATTTTTTTTTATAGGCAGAAAAGCATACAACATACAATTAGTCCATTTAGCTCAAAAGAACCTTAAAAAACATTTTGATAAAATGTAAAATCCTCTCATCAAAGTTCTTTTTGTCTTTGTTTTTACTACAAATGTAGAATGCATGTTTCTTCACCACCGTTTTCCGAATAACTGTTACTGTCAATCTAAAAAAAAAAAATCAGATGAACTGTTATAATACACTAATACCTGAGATGAAATGATCAAAAACTGTCAAAACACAGTCATGTTTTCTGTACTTTCATTTTGCTTCTATATTTTTCAAACAGTTTCAATCACTAAACACTGTTTGTTAGCAATAATCTAGTCAACAGACGTTTAGATCATGTCAGATTGGGACAGATGAGGCTTGAGCAGATGAAGGTGGTAGCTGTCGGCTTTGTACTTGGGCAGGAAACAGGAAAAGCCCAGAGAATTTGAGCACATGAGAGGGACAGCCGTCTGCTTTGGGCTTGGATGAGGATAAGAGGCAGGAGAGGAACAAGGCAGCTAAACGAGACTGAGGACCAGCGAAGGTCCATGACCCAGCTGCATAAACGCACGCCATTAATAGAAAATGAGTCGATACAATGGTTAGCACTGAGCAGATCGAGGTTATGTGATTGCAAGTGAGTAATGGGTGGAACAGCAGGGAACATCCTGGTATTGGGGGCAAGGGCTGATGGGAAATGTAGTATTAAAACAAGTGGTCAGTAATCTGGTGACTGTTCTTACTGATGGCCAGAGGGGGAGACAGGGGACTGCTTCTTAACACTGGACCTGCAGAATGCAAACAAATCACGGGTCAGGTTAGTAGAAAGAACAGGACTACATGTTCCAAGAGCACCTCCCACGTTGAGAAGGATTAGATCAAATCTTTTCCCCTATCAGATTGTATGGAAAACTCATGCACTCTTGGAAGCGAGTAGAGCTGATCAGATGTAACACAACAACAAGACAAAACAGCCGTTTTCTTTCTTGATCAGATACTTGACTTATGGTCTAATTTCCGATCAGAGGTTGACTGGTACTTCTGCACCACAGCCGTCCCAGGAAGCTGAATAGTGTGATCCCACTGAAATTGGAACACACCCTCTGGTCCCCTCTTTTGAAAAGAGGAACCATCATTTCTTAAGATAAATAGGCACTTTTGATCAGTCTGGTAAAAAAATGTATAAAAAAATGAAGCAACATATGTGGAGACAATATAGTATAAAGAGGATTCCTTACATAATGCTATCAGACCAGGACCAACACAAAGCACGGTTTGAGTCTCACGTTCGTTTGTCAAACAATCAGACTTGTCTCAAAGGGTCTATACCACGCAAAATCAACTTTTTAGAGATTTTAAGTGTTTAATAATGTTAATTATTCATTAAAAAAAATAACCCAAAAGCGGTATTTTGATCCATTCATGCATCTCTGAGCACCAGACCCTCCCATTCCACGAAAACGAGCGGGTCTTCACATTGTGACATCACAGAGTGGGGAACAGCCCCTTCCAAGAAGAGTCTGCACTCCCAGCACCGCCCCCGGCTTACACACCCACTGTCTCCAGCATGATATCGGCCCTTTCACATCAAACTCAGAGGGATTCCCAAAAATGGAAATACTCATCACTCATTTTGTAACCAAAATTCAAAACAAAACTGTCATTAAAACTGTTCCTACCAGGTAGAA
>NC_050529.1:3199762-3207356 GCF_002922805.2 Oryzias melastigma
ACGCCGTTAGTAACGCCGTTATACTTAAACGGCGTTAGTCCCAACACTGATGACACCCTTCACATTGGGCTTCCAGCAGTGGTGGAGAACGGAAGACAGCTCTGGATGACTTGTTATCAACAGGACGTGGAGTGTGAATCAAACCTCCCTTAAAACGAGACACAACCTTGTTGATGCAGGGATTTATTTATTTTTCTAAGATGTCTGTGAAATAAAAAAAGTGGTCCAAACCCTTTAAATAAGAAAAATAATCCAACGCTCAAGATGTCGGAAAAAAGAAACATAAATTAGTTCTGCAGGATCAATGCTGTGGATGCAGCACTCCTTGCTGTTCGTGGAGGGGGAAAAAAACGGATTGTAAGGAACAAATCGACCCGAGCAGGTACATCGTTTCCTTGATCATTTTGCTAAGAAAAATGTAGTAGGCATCTTCATGGTGAGATGCCACTGGTGCATGGCAGCCAGCAGCCCCACAAGAATCCCTGAACCCAAGACAGACAAAGTCTCAAAAAATTATCTCATTAAAGCTTATTGAAGCAATAAAAAAAAATAAACCTCTACACAGAGACCAAGCTAATCTCTGCAGAGTCCCAACCACCGCAATTAAGAGGCTCTTCCTTCTTCTATTACACCGCATTGTCACGTATTCTTTTTTATTTATCAAGCAACGTCAGTGTCTTGTTTTGATATAAATGACGTAATATTGTAACTTTAAAACCTTTCAATGTACATCTTAGTACATGTGTCAAAGTCAAGGCCCGGGGGCCGGATCCGGCCCTCGCGTAATTATGTCTGGCCCCCCAGACCATTTTATTTCATTGTTATTAATGTTATCTTGCACTTATTTCTAACTTGTATAATTTTGACAAAATATGTTTTTGCTAAGTATTTAAGGTATAAGTTGATTTACTCTGGAATAATATTCCTGCCTGTTTTTATTCAAAGTAATGTTAAAAGGTTACATTTTTAAAGTTTTAAAAATGTAGTTCAATAAATGTTTTTCCTGTTCAGCCCGCGATCTAAGGTGTGTTTTGGATTTTGGTCCCCCGTCCGATTGAGTTTGACACTCCTGATTTAGTAGATGGTATGAATTGTCTCTATATTCTTTAGCTCACTTGATTGTACAGAAGTTTGGGTCTGCACAGACAATTTAAATGCTCTAATAATACAGTTGTTATGGAACTTCACACACCGACCCGCTGCTGCTCCCACAAACAAAATAAAAGCAATGCCTCCTACCTCATCCAGCCAGATGCACGATTACCCAGCATGCAAAGGGAAGGATCTCAGTTGTAGTGAAGTCTTTAAAACTGTATCTTCAGTAGTTGCCTCAAGTATGTTCTGGGTACAGTAAGGAATGCTTAACATCAAGTGTTTAGTGCACAGGGTGGATCCAGCCGGACGCCACTATCAAGTTGAACCCCAAAACAAAAACAGCAGCACTTGTAAAGACAACTGCATACAAAAAAAATCCTGCTTCTTTTGTAATCATAATACGTCTGGAGCAGCAGCAGAAAACACGATGAGGACAGAATCCTTGATCCATGTGAAGTGTTTCCTGATGTCTAAACAAGAATTTTTAACCAGAGGAAGCAGAAGAGAACATCAAGAGGCAAAAGTAATCCACATTGAAGTATCCTGACATCATGGATTGATCATGGAGGCAGTGGAGATTGTAAAGCGAGCCCAGACAGCTATGAATCGAGATGAGGGGGCCTTCTTGCTCTCCTACACTTGGGGCTATATCCTCCAACAGTGGCAGGATGGGAGGCGGCAGAGTCGTCAAAGTTTGACTTTACCTCAGTGACAATCAGCTGTTTACACACATCACACCTGACCACCCGGTGACGACTCTGATTCAAATACAGTATATAGCGCATCTGATAGCAAAAGAACTAAGAAGTTATTAGCACTGTAGACACTATGACCATTATCATGTTAAAGAAGACAGAATCTAGCAACTGCACACAGCTCACACAGATAGACCAACAAAACAGGTAGTTTCAGACAAAACGTGACCAACACAGGGCCATGCTATTCTGTGATGCCAGAGCTACAGCAGCTGTTGACAGTCAGGTCTCATTCCACTCATTATTTTATGGAAGGAAGCAAACTTATATAATCCAACCCCGGCTCGACCATTTTCTCTAAAAGAATTATCATCATCCGGTTCAGCGGCTGGGTGGCTCAGTGGGCTAGGTGAAGGGCTGGCACTCAGGAAGGGTGCAGTTCTCCCCTGTGGGGACCCCGAAAGGGATAAGCCGAAAGTGAAAGAAGAAGTTCACTTGCGTGAGAACACAGCAACGTTCCTCGCCAACAGCGGCAGTGTTTGTCAGTAGAGAGGAGGTATGTCAATTATGTTCTCCACTCTGAAAGAGTGGATCCAAATTTTGGGCCTTCAGGCCTTGTAACTCACAAGGCTCAGTGGGCTAGGTGAAGGGCTGACACGCAGGAGCCCTGGGTTCGATTCCCAGGGTTGTCCACTGATCTCCACCCAGCCTTTGGTATATTATACAATTAATTAACAAAAAATTGTGTATTCCTGAAGTTATTCAACAACATTTCAAGAAAAAAGAATGAATATTGCTGATATTAGACCGTAATTACTTGATATCGGACAAAATCCCAGAATTGCTGATCTCTATTAGGTAGATTTGAATAAAAAAACTACTCAGACAAAGATGCCAAGTTTTGCAGAAAAATTATTTTCTTTATTAATGTTTATCCTTCTCTTTTGCAACCAGATTTAGTCTTAGCAACTCCAGAGACAATAAAATACAAGAATCCTTCATGTGATCAATACAAATTAGGAAGAACACTTGCAGCCATTTGTAGATTAATTTCATCCCATCTATTGTTGATTAGCAACGATTGGAGAGAAGCTATCAAATGAGCTTAGTGATTTTAGTTGGGACTAATCCTCGGCTTTCCTTGTTTATGGGATTTAGTGAGGTAGACAGCAGTGAGTCAGCTGGAGCAGTGACAGAACAACTGGGTTTACAGAGCAGAACCACTCTCTGGGCACAGCCATTGCAGAGCCGAGGTGCAGAGACACCTCAAATCTCCCTGCATATCCTCATTACAACTTGTGAACACAATGAGACAAATTTAGAACCACATCATGGTGTTGGTGTGAAGGTGGTCAACTCAAGCAGCAAACAAAGATAATCCTCAACTCCTAGTGAGTAAAATCAAAAGACGTACTCTGAAAACAAGATCACCAGAAGACAAGTTTAGAGCAACTAAGACAAAAAAATTAACACTATAAAAAAGTTGAGTGAAGCCAATACCTTCATTATCCAAAACCCTAAATTATAATTAGATCTCCTTAGGATTCTAGCTCAGGGCTCTGCCACCTTCAAACTTAAAGAGCCATTCAGGTCAATTTCCCGCCAACCAAAACCCAGTAGGATCCTCAAAGTCTTAACACACCCTTTAGAAAAATGAGATAGTGATCTATATTTACGTTTTTGCTGCTGACACGATACATTTAAATAAGTTTATGTTATTTGTCCAAAATAAAAATATAAACATAAAGAGAAAATAGCTTTTTATTAAAAGCATGAAATAGTTTATAACTTTTGACAGAACTCTTCATGAATGAAAGACACACTAACCCACATTTGTCAAAGTCAAGGCCCGGGGGCCGGATCCGGCCCTCCAGGTAATTCTATACGGCCCTCCAGATCATTTTATTTTATTGTTATTAATGTCTCAATGTTATCTTGCGCTCATTTCTAACTTGTATTATTCTGGCAAAATATATTTTATGGAGAGTAAAAATATAATCCTCAGCCTCCCTGGGAAAGTCTATGCCAGAGTACTGGAGAGGAGATTCCGTCCAATAGTTGAACCTCAGATCCAAGAACAACAGTGCGGTTTCCGTCCTGGTCGTGGAACAGTGGACCAGCTCTACACCCTCTTCAGAGTGCTGGAGGGTTCGTGGGAGTTCGGTCATCCAGTCCATATGTGTTTTGTGGATTTGGTGACCGCGTTCCCCGTGGTGTCCTGTGGAGGGTGCTCTGGGAATATGGGGTCCGGGGAGCCTTACTGAGGCATGCCCGGTATCTGTATGACTGGAGCAGGAGCTTGGTTCACATGGCCGGCAGTAAGTCAGACCTGTTCCCGGTACATGCTGTTGGACTCCGGCAGGGCTGCCCTTTATCACCGGTTCTGTTCAGTCTTTATGGACAGAATTTATAGGTGCAGCCAGGGGCCAGAGGGGGTCTGGTTTGGGGACCTCAGGATTTCATCTCTGCTCTTTGCAGATGATGTTGTTCTGTTAGCTCCATCAAGCCAGGACCTCCAGCATGCATTAGAGTGGTTTGCAGCCGAGTGTGATGGATGTGTTTATTCTTAATGCTGAATTAACAACAAAAGCGGTTTCTATCAATCAAAGTTTATAAAACCCTATATGTGTGTGTGAATCCTGTATGTGGCACATAAAACGCTTCCCAAAGTCCACATAAACACAGAAAAGCAATTCTCCAAGCTTTGACGGTTACACATGATTATTTCATGGATTTTAACCTCAAAATAGTTGTAAATCTTCTTCTGTTAGGAATAAAGGTTTGATTACACACATGTAATAATATATCATTTTAACCTTTATAACCAGTTGGTATGTTGTTTTAAAGCTGATAATCCTGAACTTCTTGTGATTTGATCCAGACTTCTATTTTTCATCAGTCATCGAATGAAGTAAAAGGGCAAATTTTCTGTTCTTAAAACAAAACTACGATCAGGTTGCTCTCAGTTTCTTGTCTTTTCAAAACAATAAATTATTTGTGTCACGGTTGGATTTTATTCTGGTTTAATTAAAACACTTTCAATCAATCTGTGGTTGACATGCATTTTAGCAAAAGAATTTTGTTGAAAGACAACTTTATTATTTTTTACAGTAATGTGAAGAGAACATTTAAAGGCCAATTTTGATGACTTAGATGCTAACCAGTGCATGCAATGTCTGAAAAGTGAAGGTATTCTGCCTTTAAACTGTTCTATTTTTACAGAACAGCCCCCACAATCATGTCCCCTTTGTAACTGAACAATGGTGAATCTTTAAAGAGCCTGACCGGGAGCAGCGTCTCACCAACGTTTTTTTTAAACTAAATTAATAATGGATTTTACGTCTTGACTGCATTATTTTTGTTGAGAATCTTTTTATTTTTTTGTACAACCTTTTTGTTCTTTACTAAAACATATCACCTGAAAAAAGACCTGTCCTCTCATTTTCTTACCACAAAAGCACATCTGACTTTCAGTAAATCCAACATGTCTCGCAATTTATTTCAAGAATATTGGTGCAATAAATGTATGAATTACCAGTTTGTGAGAATTGTACATCACTGCAGTCCCTTTCTATTGCCTCTAGTGTTGTGTGGTTCTCTGTCTTCTCTTGCTTTGGTTTCTTGCAGTTTCAAAAATCAATCTGCTTCTATAGACCGTTCTGTTTTTTCTGACCATCATAGTAACTAAGATAATTCAGTGGACACGATGAGCTTCTTTTGTCTTGTTCCTTTTGAAATCTTAATTTGTATGTTGTTTTCTTGCTCTCTAACTATGAAAAAAACCTACTTTGAGGACTGACCTGGCACCGCTTTAGCACAATATTTAAGTATTATAACTGGGAATAACCAAATGTTTCAGAGGATGATGTTGGTATACTTTTACAGTTCTTTAGGTACTTGCTTTTCAGGTTCTTGCCCCGCTTTGGGCCTCTCTGCACAGCTTCTTAGTGGTCCACTTTATTGTTCAGATGAACACCCAGTCACTAAAAACACACTCCATGTCACCATCAGTGGTGACATGGAGTGTGTTTTTAGTGACTGACACAGTTGGTAGAATACGAGTCCAAAGCGAGTGTTGTCCTGAACTTTGGTTTGCAGAGCTCATCTGGCTACTTTGGGGCGAAGGCGAAATAAGGTGCTTTGCACACCGGCCGTATGCGGTGCGTTCAAGGACGCGTTTTACGCGGAGCAGGTGGTATCAACAGTTCATTGTAGACGGGAAGATGAATCTTAGATTTAAGCTCGTTTTCCTCCTCTTCGTTCTTCTATTTTCTCTATATAAGTCAAAGAGAACCACATGCACAAACCAAAGCAGAGGAGGAGCACTGATGTCATCGTCCGGCCTTAGAACTGCTAACTCAAACTGATTTATGAGACAGGCAGAATGTGAAAACGAAAAAGCAGTCTTCAATGGCTTTGTCACTCTAATCATGTCACAGAATGAGTGGGAATGATGAAGAAAATGGAAAGTTCACGGTTACCAGCCTGATTTCTCTCTATTAAAATGTGATTTATTGTCCTGTGATGATTCCTCTCCATCAGATTATTTTGTTATCATGATTTCTGAAGTTGATTGCAAAACATTGCACCCGCTTTTGTGGTTCTTTTCAGACTTTTTCAGACCTCCACAGTTCATCACTCAATGCATAGTAATGCTGCACGTCTGTCACGCCGTATGTCATGTGATTTACAATCCTGTAACATACATCAGTGGTTAAAACTTATGGAAACAACATATTATTTGCTGTGTACAATAAATGCCAATCCAGCGCTAGCTTTAAACAAAATGAGGCCGCAACCAACCCACAGAGTGGAAGATCAGGATTGGACATCCATGGTCTATACTTGGAGACATGGAGCAAATGATGACAAATTAAAAGTTTGGCTGGGGGAGGAGGAGCATTTTCACAAATCATCTTGGATGACAGTAAGATAAATATTTCAAAAATTCCAAGTACAGTAAGACACCTGTGATCCTACACAATAAAAATTGGTATAGATAAGGGATACATGGAAAAAATTCTGACTAATAAGATAGTTTTAACTCCAAACCAGAGGAAATGTGGGAATGAAGATGAATTGATAGTGTGGGAAAGCATTATTTAACTTTATAAAATAAGAGCTGACAGGACTGTTTATTTTACTGGAAAATCGTTATGACACATCGTCAAGACCTGTGCTGTTGTTACACCTTAAATACACATGTATTAATATTATTAATATATTAGTATTAGTATTAGTATTAATAAATGGCACAATGGTTGTTTAACTGAATTCTTCAATCTTATTTTTTTTCTTCTGAAACAAACTAAGTCTATAAATGCCAACAAATATGTTATTTCTGGAATGAGTAACAGTTTATGAATTGAAGATCACATTAATAAAACGGAAATCTGAGGATATCAGCTCATCAGCAAACGTTCCACACTCTCAAATTCAGATGTTACTTCCTCCAGGCTATGGTTGATCTAAGCTTCCGTGTGGGATGATTTTTGGCTCTGAGGTTTCAGCCAATTTGCTAAGAATTTGTTTTTTCTCTTTGCTGGATACTTTTGAGGTTTTCTGTTCTGTTCCTCATGCAGCTCTGTGGGCATCACTGTCTCTATAAGCTTTTTCTAGTGACAGCCTTACAGTTAACAGCTACTACATCACAGTTGGTTTGTCTGTGGCCTCACAAGTTTAGTTTTCCTTTTATTTGATGTCTTTTGGGCTTTATTTCTGTGTCAGAGTGAGGCCTTGCTGTTTCTCTGTGGATCTTTATGTGTCGCTCTGTGTTAATTGTTTTCAGGTGTAGTGCTGGACAG
>NC_050529.1:3207741-3208853 GCF_002922805.2 Oryzias melastigma
CACACACTCCATCATACAAACCCATTCAGATAAAGACTTTCATTCTGTCACACAAACGGTTAGTGCTAAGGTGAGCTGATACCTGTGGACAGGTGTATCTTCTGATTGGACCAGGGCTAATGAAGGCCTGCCCGTCCTTGAGAAGGGAGCCCTGCTGCAACCTGCTGTCAGCACAGCACTCTGCTCCACAATGGAACAATTGAAAGATTGAATCATTTCAAACAGATGTTGATACAAAAAAGAAATCTCATTTTGTATAATATAATAATTTTTAAGTTTGTTTAATTCTGGATGACAGTCTCAATTTTTATGTGACTGCACATTTTGCAGAAAAATGGCATCCAATCCATAGGTCAAAGGTCATCAGCATTGTGGTCTTTATTATTTATTTTTTGATGTTCTTGAAATGACTACAGATGAGTCCTTCCAGTTTTGTTTTTTTTTAAACATGACTAGTAGCGTGTGATCAGCACCGGTATGAAAACTTTGGTTTGTGGGCGGAGTTACTTTAGAATAATTTCTTGCTAGACTGGTGGTCACATTTGGGTCAACACTCTGAGAAAAGAAGAAAGAAAAAATCTTGCAAAGTCAATGTAAGGAGTTTTCAAGCCACAGAGGTGTGTGTTTTTGTGTATGTATTCTTGCTTGTGTCTATTGGGACTTTTGTTTTGAGGGATTTTTGTACTTTTATAAATGTATTTCCCGTGATGTGATTACTGCACATTTTGCGGATGTTTGGGGCATAAAGCATAGCCCACAGCCTGTGACAAGTCTTTGTGTGGAGCAAATGAAATATCCTCTCTGACTCCAAGATACAAAAACCATGAAAAATGGTGGTACTTTAAGTTTTTTCACTTAGGTTTTAGCCAATCATATGTAAGGACTGGGATGGGTCACAACCCCTGACACGCCTTATTGGCAGAACTTACACCATCAGACTGTGTAAAAGTACAGGACAAATAGTTTAGGCTGGGGGGACTGTGTGTCAGTGACATTTAAAAAAGCTGAAACACCCTAAAAATATTCAACACCCAAATGACGGAAAGGAAATAGTATCATACATCACAGCATCATAGCAACATTATAATCAATCAAATCAAATCAAACTTTAT
>NC_050529.1:3209110-3214688 GCF_002922805.2 Oryzias melastigma
AGGGACCTGTCCACACCAGTGACCCCCCAATCAAGTTCACAGAGTACGCTACCACAGGACCTCCTAGATCAGAGCAAAGAGCCAGACCCGGGAGATCCCACTGCAGCGACCCTGTTCACTGAGAAAGGTCAATCACTGATGTGGAGGATACCTCAGAGGAAGACACTGGAGTTAAAAATGTAAAAGGAGTAAAATAGATTAAAACGAATTAATAAATAAAATAAAAGTAAAAAAATATAAATAAAAAGACAAGTAAAAAAAAAAAAATATATATATATATATATATATATATATATATATATATATATATATATATAAAGTAGACTGACATAATTCAGTAAAAATAAATAAATATTGATAAAGTAAAAGTTGAGGATAAAAGAAAATATCAAATCAACTAAAAGCCAGGTTAAAAAGGTAGATCTTGAGCCTCCCTTTAAAAACATGAACAGTCTCTGCGGCCCTCAGGTTCTCTGGGAGGCTGTTCCACAGGCGAGGTCCATAATGACTGAATGAGGCCTCGCCGTATGTTTTAGTTCTAACTTTTGGTACAACCAAAAGGCCTGTTCCAGAGGACCTCAGGCTTCGCGAGGGCTCATACCTTAAAATCATATTAGATAAATAAGAGGGCCCAATACCGTAAAAACATTTATAAACCAATAAAAGAATTTTAAAATCAATTCTGAATTTCACAGGTAGCCAATGCAGAGATTTTAAAATTGGTGCAATGTGTTCCCACCCCCTGGTCCTCGTCAGCACGCGTGCGGCTGAATTCTGTAATAGTTGAAGGTTTGATATCCTTTTTCTGGGAAGACCAGAGAGCAGGGCATTACAGTAATCTAGTCTACTTGAAATAAAAGCATGCATTAGCACCTCTGTGCTGGCAAGAAAGAAATGGGCGAACTATGGCAATATTTTTAAGATGATAAAATCCTGTTTTTGTTATGTTTTTAATTTGTGGAATAAAATTAAACTCAGAGTCGAAAATCACGCCCAGGTTTCTCACACAGTGAGAAGTTTTATAGTTTTTTAGTTGAGATAAAACAAACTCTCTCTTGTCTTCAGAACCGATCACTAAAACCTGTGTTTTGTCCTGGTTGAGCTGTAAAAAGTTCTCTGCCATCCATGACTTAATGTCTAAAATACAACTTAAAAGAACGTTGACCGACTCTTCATCATCAGGAGACACAGCAATGTAAAGTTGTGTATCATCAGCATAGCTGTGAAAACAGACGCCATGTCTCCTGATGATGTCCCCAAGTGGCAGCATATATAAATTAAAAAGTAATGGCCTAAAATTGAGCCTTGGGGGATCCCACAATTGATGTCAAATTATGACCAAATTCAGAGTGTGCCCCCTGTTGTGAGTGGGCTGTGCGGCATGCTGTATAAAATCCATACAATGTAAAAGGTTAAGAAATTCATTTGCAACAGCATCACCATCAGTGTCAACATGTAAATTAAAATCACCAGTCAATACAATTCTATTATATTTGGAATGTATAAATGATAAAAATTCAGAGAATTCTTGAATAAAAGTGGAGGGAGGTTTTGGTGGTCTGTAGACAGTTACACATAAAATAGGCGGGCTGCTGAAAGAAAATGCATGATGCTCAAATGTGGAGTAACTATTTGACGTGACTGTTTTAGTTACCGATGAGCCACGAGCAATCGATGCAGTACCACCGCCTTTTTTACCTCCCCTGGTAGAAAATAAAAAGTTAAAATTTGGTGGGGAAGCCTCAGTGAGAATAACAGGAGCATCAGTACCAAGCCAGGTTTCAGTTAAAAAAAGACAATCAATGTTGTTATCTAAAATTAGTTCATTAACAATAAAAGATTTGTTTAAAAGAGAATGAATGTTTAAAACAGCAAAGTTCAATACGGTGTCCGAGTGCTGGTGGATTGTTTTATCTTTTGTGTCCGGCATTATGTTTATGGGATGGAGATGTCTGATGGTGGACCTGAGCCGGAGAGGATTGTGAGTTCTGCTTGTTATGTGGACTGGAATGGGTTGTTCAACTGAAGATGGGTTATTGCAGTGGTCCAGTCATTTGGTGAACAGTTTGGTGGAGCAGAGTGTAAGTTCAATGTTCATGGAAAGCAGATGAGATCCGGTTCTGTTTGGATGGATGCCGTCTGGTCTGAGGAGATACGATCTGTTATAGAAGGTCGTGAAATTATCACCGTATGGAATATTGTTCGTGGTGCAGTGTCCTTTAAGCCAGATGTGGAATTGATGTAGACGGCTGAATTTAATGTCTCCAAAGCGGGGAGATGGAAGCGGGCCGGAGATGATGCACTGCTTGTTTTGCTGTTGGATGGTGTGGATGAGGGTGACGAAGTCCTTCTTGAGGGTCTCAGACTGCTGGAGCTTGAGGTCGTTCACACCTGCATGGACTATTATTATGTGAACGGAGGGGTTGTGGAGGGCGAGTTGGTAGGCAGAGGTGGTGACGTCATGGACGAGCGCTCCTGGGTAGCAGAAGGTTCTGCTCCCGTCGACGCGGACATGTCGGACCATGGAGGTTCCGACGATGAAGGAGTCTCGATGATCCCCGCGGCCGCCGGTCCTGGGCGCCGAGGTGAGCGGGTCTGTCGCCGTAGCAGGACGAGCAGAAGTCCGCGTTACACCTGCTGCAGGAGGAGAAGCGGCCGCTGCTCCAGGCGGGACCCCGAGAGGAGGAGAGGGCGGGACTGTCCCCGCGACACCTGCCGCGGGAGGAGACGCATCTTGTTGTGCGATGAGGGGCTCAGTCACCCAGTGAGAGCTTAGAGTAGAGCCCCAGCTTCTGCACATTGAAAGAGGCCAGCGAATGTGCATCAGGCACCTGGTTGGGATGCCCACATCATGAAGACCTCAGGAAGGTCATGGTGGAGAAGAATCCAAATTCTTCTCCTACCCTTACAGCTTCTCCCTATCCCTATATTTAGCCCTCCAAATGGAGAATTATGGGCAAGTAGTGTCTTCAAATTCGGACGTCACTCCCACTTGATGATGTCATCAATGATCACAAGTCAGCTACTTTAGGGCGGAGCTGCTAACACACATAACAGTGGTTATAAAACTTAAAAAAGTTCATGCTTAAAACTAAAAGTCACTAAATTTCCGTGCTCCAGATTGCACCCACATGAAGAAAAATGCTTCCCCTCCACGGCACAGCACGGAATACCGTGGTGGCAGAGGGCTCTGCTTCCTTCTGTCCCGAAGGTTAGCCTTTAAAAACACTATTTCAGACAATCCTACCCCTTCGAATGCCCCTACAATTGGAGGGGTGGGGGAAGAATTCAGATTTGACGTACGTCTTGGCTGGAGAGAGGAGTCTTTGCTTAGACTGGTGCCCCCACAAATGAGCAGGAAAAAAAATCATAATTAAAAAAAGTACGTAGGGGTTGAATAATATTTCCAGCTGAAAAAAAATCACCTACAAATTAAAGAAGTTTGTTGCTGTTATTTTGAGCATATTTTCTGAAAAAAAAAAATCTATTTTATATTTAACATATTAAAATGGGCTTTTGAAATTCATGATCTAATGCCACATGATTTGTACAAAAAACAAAACAAAAAAACAATTCAAGTTAAAGGCCTGTTTTCCGATTGTTGACATTGAGAACAACATTTCTTATTTTAGCCTTTTGCTGGATTTTACAGGTTTCTTGTCGATCAGTTCACAGGCTGCAGACCTCAGGTCAGAGTCTGGATTGATGGCTTTGCCCTTAAAGTCAGCCTCCTCCTCATCATGAGATGCTGGTACAGTGATGCAGCATGGCTGAGGCTAATTTCCTGTCAATCATGCACTCTGCACCTTTTTTGCTCTGACTTTGAGGTTGAACTTTATATTTTGAGTAACAATTAAACCTGTCTGCACCATCTTTGTAAACAAATCATAGACTTCAGCTGAACACGATGCTCAAACAGTTTTATTTTTCTTTTCTTCTGAAGAAAAGTGTTTGAACTGTGTTGTCCTCATGTGGTGTGGCTTTCTCATTATATATCCACTGAATCGGTACACAGATTTTGAGCAGAGTACCTATAACACAGGAGTTTAATTATTTATTTTTTTTCCAGAATTATGCTTTTATCTTTGAGGGGAATATTGGTGTTGATCCAAAAGGTTAAAACTAAAAAAAAAAAAAAACAAACAAAAAAAAAACCAACATAATTTTATGTTATATATATATATATAAAACAACGTACCAAGTTAGCAAGTGTGAATGCTAAAATCTGGTCAATGAAAACCCTCAAACATGTTTAACCACTAAAGAAAATCAAGCAAGCTAAATTAAAGGATTGAAATTGATGCTAAACTAGCAGAAGAAGTAGAGAACAGCCAAACAGGGGAAACATCATTTTTATATAAACTCCAAAAGCTGTCAAGGATTACATAAAGCAAGTCTCTCAGGCTCTGTGCCTCACTGGCTTGAACAGCTAAATATTGGGATACAGGACAGAAGTGGTTGATGTCACAGCCGGAAACCAGCGAAAGGCCAAAGTGGAACTTCAGGTTTGAGCAGAATCAACACTCAATTCCATGTCCATTAAACTTACGTAGCAGGGCCATAACAAATATTCATCCAATCCAGCCAGATTTTCAACTTTTAGCATCAAATGACTAGATTACTGTAATTATCCAAGGAGAACAAACACATTTTTCCCATTGTGATGAAAAAAACAGATGAACAACAAAGAAAGAGATCATTCCTAAAGAACTTGCATACAGACATAAATGTGTACCTTGATTTGGCCCGCCACTGCACAAACTTTTTGCATCATCCACATGTCATTTCGGTCTTCTGTCATGCATCTGTGATACACAAAATGTATGTTTCTTGCAATCCTCATTCGTTGATGTTGACTGTCAATGAGCTGTTCAAAATTTTTGGTGGGTTGAGAATTCCGCAGTTAATATATATTTTACGCAGTTTATTTGCAATTATTACATAATTCTTATTATTATTATATATTATTCTGCATACACGGTATTACTAAAAGTATCGGCTCACCCATCCAAATGATCAGAATCAGGTGTCCTATTCACCTGTCCTGATCACAGGTGTATAAATCAGCTCTCAGACATGCAGACTTTCTTTACAAACATTAATGAAAGAATTTTCCTTTCTCAGGATCTCAGTGAATTTCAGTGTGGAACTGTCATATGATGACACCTGAGCAACAAATCCAGTGGAGAAATGTCCTAAATCCTCCACAGTCAACTGTCAGTTCTATCAGAACAACATGGAAGAGTTTAGGAACAACAGCAACTCAGACACCAAGTGGTCGACCTTCATGAATGGGTTTCCATGGCAGCAGCTGCATCCAGACACATCACCAAGTACAATGTAAAGTGTGGATGCAGTGGTGTAAAGCACGCCGTCACTGGACTCTAGGGCCGTGGAGACGCCTTCTGGAGGGAGGAGTCACACTTTTCTATCTGGAGATCTGATGGACAAGTCTGGGTTTGGAGGTTGCAGGAGAACGGGACATTCAGACTGGACTGGTGGAGGAGGAATGGTGGTGTGGGCTTGTTTTTCAGTCCCCTTAGTTCCACTGAAAGGAACTTTGAATCTTCAGGATGCT
>NC_050529.1:3214861-3252946 GCF_002922805.2 Oryzias melastigma
GGTGGAGGAGGAATGATGGTGTGGGCTTGTTTTTCAGCCCCCTTAGTTCCACTGAAAGGAACTTTGAATCTTCAGGATACTAAAACATTCTGGATAATTCCATGTTCCAACCTTGCAGGAACCGTTTGGAGCGGGCCTTCCTCTTCCAACATGACTGAGCACCAGAGCACAAAGCAAGGTCCATACAGACATGGAGGACAGAGTCTGACCTGGACTGACCTGCACAGAGTCCTGACCTGAACCCCATAGAACACTTTTGGGATGAATTAGAGCACAGACTGAGAGCCAGACCTTCTCCACCAGCAGCAGTGTGACCTGAACAAGAATGGTCCAGAATTCCTAGAAACACTCCTCTACCTGTAGACAGTCTTCCAGAAGAGTTGAAGCTGGAATAGCTGCTTAAGGTGGACTGACATCATTGATGAACAAATCACAAATTACATGTAAAATAATCACACATGGTTCATTCATTTGTGTATTGTGTGATGGGTATACACCCCCCCACCCACCCACCCACCAGCAGTCTATAGCGAGTGGGGGTCTCCTGATCCACCCGTCTGGTGTGTCTGGGCATGGGATCAGGTCTCTCATGGGCTGATATCTGATGCTGTGCAGATACGACTATGAACATGTGCCCGGCCCTTCTCCTGGATGTAAGAAAAACGCTGTTTTTTTTATTTATTTGGAGGTGTGTGGAGAAAGAGGACCCAGGACCACAATTTAAAAAAAGGGAATGGAAGAAGGGCTGCACGGTGGCGCAGTGGTTAGCGCTCCTGCCTCACAGCGAGAAGGCCCCGGTTCGAATTCCGGCTGGGACCTTTCTGTGTGGAGTTTGCATGTTCTCCCCGTGCATGCGTGGGTTTTCACCGGGGACTCCGGCTTCCTCCCACCGTCCAAAAACATGCTTCATAGGTTAATTGGTGACTCTAAATTGCCCCTAGGTGTGAATGTGAGAGTGAATGTGTGTGTGATTGAGGCCCTGTGACAGACTGGCGACCTGTCCAGGGTGAACCCCGCCTTCGCCCGTCAGTAGCTGGGATAGGCTCCGGCACCCCCGCGACCCCGAAAGGGAAGAAGCGGACAAGAAGATGGATGGATGGATGGGAATGGAAGAAGGTTTATGTCCATTGGGGAAGCTGTCTTCAGTCCGTTTTTGGAGAAAGCAGCCTTTGTTACAGAGATAAAAACACACCATGAGTTTTTTGAGCTAATTGTCAGGCTACATAAAATCACTTTAAAAATTCACAATAAATAAAACAATAAAAGCATGCAATTAAAAAATAGCTCTGACAACAACAACAACAATATCTCCTGGATTTATATAAAGCAAACAGTAGTGACAGAGGGGTACTTAGCTCAAAGAGGGGTGTATAGTGACCACACCCCTCTGCTGCTTTCTGTCACCTCTTGGCTGTCGACCTGGCGCTTGTCGTCTGCCACACCTGCTACCACGACCCTGTGGTGGCTTCCCCCCCACCACGCCTCTTTGGGCCCCATCTTTTCTCTCTCCCTCTTTTTTTCAACTCCTGCCTCATCTCAGGTGTTCATTAAAAAAAGAGTCTTCCATCAGACACATCCCTGATGCACCTGTGTCCAATTTGCAGCAATGAGGCGGCCCGTTCACGGGCCTCCAGAAGCATGAGTAAAGAAAATAAAAACAGTTAACTCCGTTACATGGATCTCCCCAGCTATGGCTCCCGCCGGTGGGTCCCCTGTCCTAGGAAGGGTTCCCTCCCCTGGTGAGCTGCCTCGGCTGGCACCTAGTGTGATGAAGAGGCAGAGGCGTTCGGATCCATTTGCAAACAAGGTTTAATAACAACCAAGAAGAAGGGGGCAAGGCAAAGACAGGTCAAGGTCCAGGTGTGGGTCGAGGCAAAAGGCAGAGAGGCAAGCGAGGAGACAGGCAGTGAAAACAAACCAGGAGGCGTAACACAGAGGAACGCTCAGAAATGTATGCCAGGCAGTACAAGACTTCACAATGAGGTGGTGACAGCAGGCAGACTATACACTGGTGGTGATGAGGTAGATTGGAAACAGCTGAAGAGATCTGGCTGAGGGAGAGACTGCTGAGAGTGGAGAGGGAGTGCAGGGTCACTCATGGGGCTCTCTCTGGTGGTCAGATGTGGTGCCTGATGGGGGAATCCTGACACCTAGCAGCTGACTTAGAACTGGTAAAAAAAGTATTGCATGGCAGGTGCTGACGCCACTTGGTTTCTTCCCAACGAAGTGAAGAAATTCAGCGAAGCGCAGGTTTATGGGGTGGCCGTGGTGCAGCGGCAGGGCAATCGACTTCTGATTGGAAGATAGCAGGATTGATTTCCGCCTTGCTCGTACTTGTGTTGAAGTGTCCTTGGGCAAGACACTGAACCCCGCATTGCCTCTGGTGGAAGGTTGGTGCTGATGTTCAGCAGCAGAGCCAAAATCAATGTATGAATGTGTAAATGTGTCTGTGACTGTGAAGTGCTTTGGGCCTTCAAGGAAGGTAGAAAGGCGCAATACAAGTATACCCTAATTAACATTTCTTTGCATGCTTTTTTTGTACTTCTTCTGTGGTTTTAACGTGGTGATACATGATACATCTGTGAATATTTCATGTATGAACACAACTTTTTTCACTATTTCCGTGTATATTCCCGTAAGACCAATTTTCATCAATACAACATTCACAAATTGTACATAGAGGTAGTGTGACATGACCCGGTGTGTAAAATAGTTTCATTTTTATGGAACATCATTTCTTATGTTCACTATGGTTTAATTATAGTAACATTTTTGAATACATCAGAAGAAGAACACCAGATATGACCCACATCATTTAACACACGTGAACCAAATCTCCAAGTAAAATGGTTTAGAATAAAGTCTACCTGGTTGATTATGTTACTCAAAACAAACAGCACCGACCAACAGTGCGCTCACAAGGGCAACAGCTTGATTAAGTACTTACTGTTTGTTTGTTTGTTCTTGGCAAAGCTCCAAAGGTTTGTTCACAAAAGCTGTTTGAAACAGTTTATTTGGATGTTGGGCTGCTCGTGTCCCCAGCTTGGCAGCATCTTTTCAGCAGGCATTTCTTTGTCCTTCAGTCTTTACTCTCTCTGTGTATCATCAAAGGTGGAAAACAGTTTTTTTTTTCTTTTGTTTGTTTCTTTTGAAGTGTCCTATCCAGCACCTGAGCAAAGAGATAAGAGCTGGACAGATTTTACTATTACAAAAGGGGGTTAAGGGTCATCTGACACACAAGGTGTATATGTGTATAAACCCCTTTTGGATTTAAGGCTACGCCTTATTTATATCAATTATGTTTGGAAACATTTCTTGTCTCCCAGACATCTGCGAGGGATAGCAGATTGAGAAAATCAACCCCCGGAAACCCAACATCAGCCCCCCAGACCAGAGCCAGAAAGACCACCACAGGGGCCCCCAGCACCAGAGAGCAGGTGGGCACAAGGGCGTGTCGTCGGCAAGCCCCACCCCAGGCAGAAAGCAACCCTCCTGCCAAGCCGGGGGTTCCAGCACAAGACCGCACCAACCGGAGAGATAGAGATTGTTTAAAAAGACTAATACCCTCTCTTTCTATCGAAATCTTAGTGCTTTTTATCAGTTTTATTGATTCTCGTGATATTTAAAAAAAAAAAGGGTATAAACGATGGCAATTTAATGCAGATAATTATAATTTCCATACATCCAGTAAAAAGACAAACATAAGAACTGTAAAAACAAAGTATTTTAAATAGTAAGAACCGCAGTTTGATCTGTAAATCATTGAGTTTGATTTGTGAATCAAACTGGACCATAAGACTGGAATCAAACTGAGTCAAACTGGCCCTAATATTGAGGCTTCGAGCTGCGTGACGGGAAGTAGGAGGCATTTCTGTGTGAGGTTTATGCTGGTTTGAGCCGATTGGATGAAAGGTTTGATGCTTCATGAAGACACTTCTGCATGGCCAATTTAAACTAGTGTTTTTTTTATATAAAATAGAGGGCATATTTCATCTTCATAATTTGTTTAGGGTGATTCTACATTTGTCTTTTAACCTTTACTGTAAGTAACTCCCTTCCTTTGTCCTATCAGACATGCGAGTATTTATCATGTTTATCTCTCATCGGTCTTGTTGCTCTTTGCTGATCTGAGCTGCATATATTCCTCTGCTCCATTCTGTTACTCTTCCTTTCCATTGCAGTTATTTTGTTCGTGGTCAAGCCTCAGATTATGTCCTGTTCTGTTCCCTCTCTGTTGCTGACCCTTCTTGAACGTAGAGGTTACCTGTAGTTTTACAAGCATTCTGACCTTTACGTTTGAATGTGGATTACTCCTTTATTATCACTGCTTGTGTTTGATTTCCTTCTCACCACCCTGACCCCTGTGGCTATGTATCCTGCCCTGTATTCTAATACGACACTCGTGTAACCCCCCAGAGCTCTTCAGACACTAACATCAGTTGAACTGCTCCCGAGTCTCTACCTTTTTTGGGATCGCTGACTTGAATCTCCACAAGCTGCTGTTTTGCACATTTGAATGGAAGGTGCTAACTGACAAATAAAAATGTCTTCAGTCATTATTTCATAAAATAGATAAAGATCAGTGAAAAGAGACGTAGAGAACAGACTTTTCTGTTCATGATACATGGTATGGTACATGTTATAGTACATGGTATATGGTATATACTTTGGATAAACCAAGACAAATAGCATTGAGATTTAGGCTATCACAAGTACCATCTGGACGAGTGAAGGGCTGATGCAGAATAGTCACTGTGATTAGAACTGACATTAGTTATGTCTTCCTATTTTTCTTTTTTTATGTCATCTTTTTACGCCACAGATTTCTTTAGAGGACTGTCCACTTCTCTCCTCCATATTCTCAGAACTTTTCTTCCACTCCTGCAGTTTGGGACCACAAACAGGTTTTTTTTAGGATTTTGTTTAAGGATCCATTCCAATACAAAAAGTGCTTTTGGTGTTTTTAACAGGTTCTTGTAGCACGTTTTCACATGATGGAGGACATTGAATTCATTTTTTTCTGAATATTCTTCTTTATTTACATTTGTCTGTGAAATAACCTGCTGCTGTATTTCACAATGTCACTGTTTACTTCTTTTAAAATTGTATGTATAAAATTGTAAAATTGTATTTTTATTTATGTATTTTAGGTGATGTGTTTTTTGTTTTGAGAATGTAATTTTATAAGCATTTCATTGTACATTTTAAATCTAATTATTTTATTTGATTCTTTATATGTTTTTACCCACTTTTTGTACAGCACATCGGGTCTGTATGGGAAATTTAAATGCTTTATAAATCAAGCTTATTACTTATTATTATTATTATTATTAAACTGACCAATCACAATAGCAATGAGAACATTGTAGTTCTTGTCCCGTTGCACCTCTGTGTAGCATACACATTAATGCTCAGGTGACTGGAACTAATTGAATGTTCAGGAACGAAAAATCGAATGCACCCCATTAATGCATATGTGCATTGGAGATGCAAAAATACAGTTTGCTCACGGTTTGATACGTAACTCGATATGAGCGTCACAGTTCGATAGGTGCTGAGCAAAAAAATGAACCCTGAAATCCTACTGTTGATAATGATGATTTATTTTGCAAAGAGAAATACCATAACAAAAATTCAGGTGTTTTCAACTGTACTGTTCTTGGCATTTAAACAGAACTCTTATAAACTTGTAAACATTACAACTTGTATGAACTGCATTAATGTAAGCAGTTCTCTTAAGTTTTGACAGCTGGATGTCAAACACAATCTAAACTGAACCGATTTAAAATATTTAGAACTGAATTACTCGTCCAAACAAACAACAACACAGGGAAAGTGCAGAATTCTTTAGCTGTCAGTCCTTTATTCATGTACCTTTATACTTTTTTCTTTACAGAAAAAGTATTTTTAGCATTTAGCTAAAACTTTTATTATCTGAATACTGTAGGAGGGGCAAGGTAGTTTTTGGCATGGATGGGGAGAGTGGGCGGGGACTTTTGGAAGCAGACTCCCTTAAGGCACCTCAGACTGGTACTGAATAAATACAATCCGTATTGTGAAAAATGTCGTATTGAATTGTCAAACGCATATTGAACGGTTCGTTTTTTTATTGAATATTGTTCCATCTCTACTCTGTACTGGACTTGTTTACGGACAACATTCTCATTCCGAATCGTCACATATTAGGTCATATGTGAAGGGTTGGCGATGAGGACGTGTTGTTACGGAAACAAGAGAGCGCAGACCGGGAGAGAGAGAGATCCAGACCATTTGATCAACTGGCCGATGCACCACTAAAAACAATGCAAGCATCCAGATAAAGCACTGCCTGCTCTGAGCTTGAGTGTCAATTTTTACTCTGTTTTGTCATGTGTTATGCGGTGAAAACCGGCTGCACGCCTGATCTCCTTCTTGCTGGAGCGACGTTCCACCTCCAATTCTTTTACTGGAACGTCGCTCCGGCTTACTTTCATCCCTGGTCATAAGTGTATTTACATTATTTACATTCTAATAAACACGCATCAAAGCAGCTGACAAACATTATAAGGCACAGTGTTAAAGACTAAATGTTAAACTCTGAAAGTGCAGCCCCTGTGTGATATTTGGACAGAATAAACCCTGCAGCCTCTAAGGTGAGAGCTTTTCATTATGTGTTGATATTTTGAGCTGCAGATTGGCCCACAAAACTAGGACCAGACCTCAAAAGTCAGACAGAGCATTAACTGTTTTGCTACACACACCTACACAGACTTTCTGTTGAAAAAACGTGTCCACAACTCTGCACACCATGTGAGGCCACTGAAAAGTTGGGTCATCTATAGAAAGGTAGATTTTCTTGAAGATCTCTAATATGTCATCCGAAGGTCATAAAAAAGAGGTTTGGGGTTTTATCTTCAGATTTATCCCACAAAAAACGCTTAAACTAGGTGATGAATTTTAAAGAAGCAGTAATATTTGTAGGGTTGTGTTAGAACAGCTTAATGTATTTACTCCTATTTTCTTTAACCCACTCTTTACACTTCTTTTAATTACTTGTAGTGTTTATTCAACTGAGCAACATTGGTTTACAAACACGGTTATCTTATATCAGGAGTTTGAACCCAGCAACAATGATGGAGTACGAGCCAGAATAAACAAAACCAGCTGTAGTTGCAACTGCAGACTGAGACACAAAGCTGTACATATAGAGTGTGCCTGGGCATGTTTACTCAGACACAGTGAACCAGCAGAAGGGCATCTGATGCTTTACTTAGACAAGTTAATCCGTGAGCTGCAGGCCTCAGCTGCCATCACCAGTCTGCCAGGCTGAAAATAATTACATTTTAAATGGCTGTGCAAACAACAGCTTCCACATTAGTCTGTTAATTCAGGCCAATCGCTTTCACCAAAGAAGTAAAGTAACAGGAGGGTGTGTTGCCATCATTCTGTCCCCCACAGTCTGATAAATGCACACTAATCTCCCATGCCTCGGGTCACAATTTATAACGTTCGATTATTTATTTATTTGCACAGATCTGCATAATCATTTTGGCTATAGGTCATATTCGAACAAGATGAGACGCTAACAGAAGCTATACAGTTGCATTATTCATGACTCCTAGCATATAGCTGGTGCCAGAGGTATACAAGATTTGTGAGTGAGATTTACCAAATTTATCCTTTTCTTTATCAGACAAAAGCTTTGTGATCGGGGAGTGCCTGCAGCAGCAGATAAAGCACAAAGTGTGTAATAAAGAGAATGGTGGGAGTCTGGGATAACCCACATAAATAAATGGGCCTTTTCTACTCTTTATCAGCCTCTGACTGTGTATGCATGTAAACTTCTGGCTTCATAGTAAAACCTTCTTTTTTGCTTTGCTGTCTTACAGTAACAGTCATTAGTAATAGGATGATGATCCACGTTGTCACTTTAACATCAGTCTTCATTTAAACAGACACACTCTTGATATTACTGATCCTTCATGAAACAGCTTTCAGAAAATATAATGTTTCAACAGAAAATTTGTATCTAGGTCAGTGTTTGCAGAATTATGCCTGGTTCACGTAGGATTTGGAAGTGCCATCGAACGGAGGCCGCTTCCATTCGGCGCCCCTGTTAACCAATGGTGTGGAGGGTTACCGCCTTGCCTGCCAAAAGATTTGTCCGAAATCTTGACCCCCCCGGCTCGGTGTTGGAGGGGCTATCAGCTATTAGGTGCGCCCCACCTGGATCGTCGGCGAGACCGGGCGGCTGCAGGCGGGGGCAGGGAGAGGCGCCTGAGATAAAGGCGGGCTGAACGAGAACAGGAAGGTCTGGGGAATCCTTCACATTGAATGAATTTTAATGTGTCTCCTCCTTAGTACGATCTTTACCATGGTGTATTTCACATTCATTTTCAACATGTGTCCGTGGACAATAAATGAAAAATAGCCCCTGGATTAATTAAATGTTTTCTGCAGCCCTCCTTTTTGGTGAATTCCTGTCCTTGTAAATCCTTCATCAGAGTCGTCTTGTGTTTTGCTTTTCAGGGGCCAGAGTTTGAGAAGTATCAGATCTTTTATAGGACTTTTACCATCCTAAGTGATCCGCAGCTTTGCTGATCTGATCTCCAAGGAGATTATTCTGACTGGATGGTCTTAGAATGTCTTCGTGCTAAATAAACTCAGTTATTTCTTTTATCTCTCCTGGTTTGAGAAATTAAACAAATCAGGACACATGGTAGCATGCTACACAATGACAAACCTTGTAACAGGAAAACCGCTGAAGACCTCAAGTTCACAAAAACACAAACAAACTGGGATAAACAAACTCATGTCATGATGCAAAGTAGACCTGGTAGAATCTGATGAACAGACAGCAAGAAGCATGGGAGCATCTGAACTCCCGTACTGCTCATAGTCAGAATCCATGTAATCAGACTACAAGTGGAAGGGGGCCTTTGTGTGGGTGAAAGGCTTGATAGCAAAGGCTTAAATCAGAGATAAATGACTTCATTAAAGTGCACGTCTCCAAAAGCTGGAATGAGCCAGGTCTCCACCCTCAGTGCCACTGCAGATTATGAGCTACATAAATCAGTACATTTCTATGAAAGGAGAAGGGAACATTGGCTCTCCTGCTACATTCAACCTCCGACAGAGGAGCAGACATGTCGAGAGATTTTAGCATTCTGTCATCCATCCTGGTTTGACAGTACGATGGTGATGAGAGTTCTGCAGAGGAGACGGGATTGGATGTTCTGAGAGAACATGTAAGCAACATTAAGATGCTGCTGACTTTAAGAGTTTGAGTAAACAAAAAGCTGATATATTTTACTGATTTTGTTGATCTCATCTTGGTTTTGCAGGCCTTCTTCTGTTTGTTTCTATGTTGTTCTCTTCCCTTGTAGTAGCAGTATCCACTGTATACACCAAACTGAGTGTAAACAGGGAGTTTACAACGACACTTTCTGCTCATACAGCTAACACAAACTAAGAACACTTTTTGACTAAAACAAGGGAAAACTGGTTAAATGTTTATTCTTTTATTTTATTTTTTTTACTCCCAAAAACAGATTATTTTGTTTAAAATCATTGTATAAAGATGAACTGTCCTTGTGTCATATAGAAGTTACAGCTGAGATCAGCTGCCCAACAAGTGCAGACGATGGAGTCTGAAGAGAAAGAAGAGTACAGAGGAAACAGCACCACAGAAATATCCGGTGTGTAGAATGTGGCATTGTTAAGACGGCAAATGTAAAAAATAAATAAACCTTAAAAAACTTTTTCACTACATCTCCCATGATGCATTGGGTTAATGTAACGTCATCTCAGTGCCACTGTTAAATGCCATGAAGCAAAACAAACAAAACATCAAGCTGTTTGTTGGAGGAGTTTAAAAATCTTCTTGATGAAATCAAAAAACAGTTTAAAACCTGACATATAATATATATTAATATCTGTATTGAAGGACAAATTCAAGTTCAGAACTTTTAGAAAAATCCATGATAAGCTTAAACATTAGTAAGAAAAAAAGGAAAAGCATAAAGGTCAACAGACACATTTAAATGAAACTATTTGTTTACCCAAAAATAAATAGAACATAAAATAAAAAAAATAATGAATAAAAATAAGAAGGAAATCAGTAAATATTGAAGCAGAACTGTGATCTCAGGAGACAGAATTGGGCTAGTTACCAAAACACAACACCATGATGCAAAGGAAAAAGGGCCAAACCAAAACCAACCTCATGCCTGATGGATCAATCCACCGTGGCCTAATCTGATTGGATGTTGTTCCGACATCACACACAGATGTAAACAGAGACAGAGAGACCGCGGAGCGGGGTCTATCAACATGTGTTTTAATCCTTGGATTTTGGGGCAAATAGCAAGTTTCTCTGAATCAGAGGGCTAAGGTCTGAGTCAAGTCACAAGTCATTGATGTTGAGCTCCAAGTCAAGTCTGGAGTTGCTGCTATTGAAATCCAAGTCAAGTCTAAAGTCGTCAACTCATGACCTGAGTCTGATTCGAGCCGAAGACATGTGACTCGAGTCCCACCTCTGGCAGTTCGTGGGTTTTAGGGATTCGAAAATTTGGTAAAGAGTTGAAGAGAAATTCACTCAAAATGATTCAACACAGAAACAACTGAAACTTTGAAAAGTCCCAGAGAGATTACTGCACTGCAAATGGTGAGACTTTCCTCAAGCAGTAGCTACTTATTCAAAATGTTTGAGTAATGGATTTAATAAATTTAGAATGTCAAGTTTAAAAAAAAATGAGTTGAACCAAACATCTTAATTTTTTTTTAAATGTCAACAGAAATTGTGTCTACTTAAAAGTCACAAGAGAAAAATACAATTTGCTGAGAACTTTACATCAAGTTTAATATTTGTGATAATACACGTTAAATTCTTAAAAATTAAAATATTTTTTTAATTGAGAACAATTTGGTTTTAATTTCCTTTCTTTAAATACTCTGTTTGATGCATTTTGAGCAACTTTAAGAAGTGGTTTTAATGTTGGTAAACTTCGCATAACAAATTCAAAATTAATGTTTTTAATTTTATTCAACTATCCTAATACGTTATATCTCATAGGTTGACTATAATTATGCTTCAAGTCCTAATTCCACCGCCCACTTCTCTGTCAACGAGGAAATGAAGGTTAAAAAATTGATGGACTGAAAGTGAAGATCACTCATTTTGAAGTTTAAATATTTTAAAGTAAGTTTAAAGTAGTTTTAAATGATTAAAAAGTATCTAAGCAATGGGATTCATTATCCTACACCTATTTCCTCATCTACATATGATACACAACGGTAGAGAATAGGTTGCGCCGCCGTACAATATACATGACTTTTTAGGTTTCGTTTTGATCACGTGGTCAGAAATCCTCCGGCTCTTTTCTAAATGACGTTGTTCCTGGTTAAGGTTAGGATTACGGTTATGGTTAGGGTTAGAAAAGCAAATTGTTCATTTGTGGGGCTGTCTGTGATGCTCACGCCTCCACCAGGGGACGTGTCAAACGTGGAAAACACATTTAACACGTTTAGGACCGCGCGTATTATATGCACGCAAAAACCGGTTTTGGCGTGTATTATACACGGTATTTCTCAAATCGTGGCATATGTACGCATTTTACTAAGACTGGGCTGCCTCCCAGTGTCATACTTCTGTGTGACTTTAAAAATAACATCTTACAATTCCCAGACACTTTACCTCATTCCTTACTAGGTTTGGTTTTTGATAGTAGACACACTTTCCCATTTGTATGAGTAATGCCCTCCCTGGACTTCATGTGTTGCTGTGCTCTTTCTTCCTCCAGCTGTGCAACTGTTGATCTCCACTATCTCATTTCATTTAATGTCACTCTCTGCCCCTGTTTCGAAACTACCTTGCCTCCTTTTGAAAGATCAAGGACATGAATATTGACACTCTTTCCATGTCTATTTCTGATATTCCATCTCCAGCATTGGTTTTATAACTTCAAAAAGTAATTACTTACATTTAAATGCAAACTCTTAAGAGCACACCCACGTGATGAAATGCCTTTCTCCTGCGGCACAATGTGATGCAGAACACCATCATGGTGGAGGGATAGAGCCCTCCATCACTATGGCTACCCCTTAAAAAACTATTTTTTGGACACCCCAACCCCTTCAATGTCAATACAATTATAGAGATAGGGAGAAATCAAGGGGGACAATTCAGATTTGGCCTCGCTTCCCTTTGTCTTCATCCCTAAATATTTTCTATGATTCAGGCTTTTTTCTCAAAATTTGCCACACATTTGTTCAGCATCCCTTTTAAAAAAGCTCCAATCCTAAAAAAGCCTTGTTTAGATGCAACTAACATCATGGACTGTCTTACAGTTACAGCATCACAGGAGATCACTGTGAGCTGTGAACTGATGTCCTCTCAGTGCCCTAACCACCGATTTTTAACTGCACCTTTTCTTACACACACTCTATACTCCACAACAAATCACATCCTAATACACACATGAGGAAGGTGGGACCTATGATCTTCTGTCACCTACGCCAACCCTGGGGGGGGGAGTAAGGCCCTTGGCACTGGCAGCGGTACCCCTTAGGTGGTGGCTTCCTGGCCCCGGCAGCCCACTCTCCACGGGTTGAGAAAGATCCTTGAGTTCTCTGGCAAAACCATGAGGATCGCATCACACCCAAGCCTGGGGGTGTCCATGTCCCAGTGGTGGTGGTTGTGGTCCTTGCCCTCGAGTGCTGGGGTTCTCTAAAATTCCAAAAGGTTGGTTGGGCCATCCTTACAATGCGCTTCGAGGACCCCCACTACTCTTGGGAGTCCTCCTGGCCGGGAATGAGCGATGACGCTCTCTCCTGGACTGTCGCAGGACCCAATCACACACACACATTCAACATTCACACCGGGACAATTTAGGGTAACCAATTAAACTATGAAGCATGTTTTTGAATGGTGGGAGGAAGCCGGAGTCCCCGGAGAAAACCCACACATGAATGGGGAGAACAAACTCCGCACAAAAAGGTCCCAGTTGGTGATTATTCTCAAAACCCCCAGCCGGGATTTGAACCGGAGCTTTCCTGCTGTGAGGCAAGAGCGCTGACCACTGCATCACAGTACCGCCCTGGTCCTTGTGATTCTTTCTACACCCCCGCCCCCAATCATCTTTTTTCCTAGAAAATCTAGCCACAGGGAAAAATATGGGGCTCAAAAATGAGTGGCTGGAATTCCCTTTCCCTGCCGAAGCTGGCCGCAAAAAAACGTGATCTGCGCCCAAAATCATTAGCTGGTAGTCCTCATCTGGAACCCCCATTTTAAGCTTTCCAGATTTTTTTGCTTTGAAATACGTTACTGCTTACGTGAAAATTTGCATTTTGCCGTCTTTTTCTCCAGAAGTAAACTGGTGTTGTTATGCAAATCTGAACACTTGTTCGAATTGACTTGAGAGAAATAAGACGATTGACATTCTCTGTTTGAAGCTCATCTTCACACTAAACTGTTAGACAGTTACAGTTTATTCACATTTAAAAGCTGAAAAGCTGAGAGTTCTGAAAAGTTTTTAAAAGATCGTTTTTGAAAGGGTTTCCTAAATTTTAGGAAATTTCCGCTTACGCAACCGGCTAAAGTTGTGAAATTTCCACTTCTGTCTAGAGATTGTTTCTGGCGCCATCTTGCACAGCACCAGAAGCCCCTCCTTTTGTCCTCCCTGTCTTTTGTGCCTTTACCCCCTTCTCTAACATACCTCTCTCTTCTTCTTTTTCATTCAGTCCAACAAAAAAAATATACAAAAGTAATCAATATAAATAAAATTTAGCCTAAATTACCATAGGGGTTTATACCAATATACACCCCCGGTCAGAAGATTCAGAACCACCTGTTGTAACAGCAAAATTCTGTCTAACACAAGAGGCCTTCAGCTCTGATCTGTTAGCTCAGATGTTGGACAGGACAAGTAAAAAATAAATCTACCACTTCTCTGTGAAACACTGGTGAATACTCCATTCTGTGCTCAAATCTAACTGAATTCCACCTTTATGAACAGCTCAAATATGATAGGTTACACCTATGAGCCCAGAAATTCCCTTTTAAAAACAACACTGACCTTCTCATGGCTGAATATTATGGTTTGTTCTCTTCAACATTAGTGCGTTTGAAACATTTTCACACTTGATCTTCCTATACAGCTTTTCTTCTGCCACTGATCTCTCCATTCACATCTCTCAGATTACCTTCCGGTGGTTTTACTCCTGTCACCCGGACTGTTTCCACTTTATTCAGTTTAAATTCTTTTGTTCTCATTCCCCTCCATCATGCAAGGAGTCCCTCAAGACTCTGTCTTAGTATAGCACTGGACAACCCATTGAGAAAAAGGTTCTGGAGCGTTGACATTTAGGCTTGAATGTTTAGAAGACCTATTATGAACTAGCAACATGATAGACTCTGACTGAACACTATTTAGAGAGCAGGACTGTAATAAATGTAATCAAGTAGGTCCCAAAAACAGGTGTGGGGCTAACATCCTGGCACTAACCTTTCAGGTCGATCTTCCACAAAAAAACAATTTTCAGTGTCAGCATTTTGCCAATAACACCAGCGTTATTTCTTCAGAAAAGCCAAGACTTCTCTCCCTGCTGTTTCTGCCATAGCAGGAGATTCACTTCTGCTTTAGATCTAATTTGCTTTCCTAAACTCAATAGCAATAAATGTTGAAGGAAGATAATGTGTACTAAAGCTCTTTTTTTAATCAACATCTTCACCTCCTCTGTCTCTCCATGTCTTCAAGTGAAAAATTTGGATAATTTTACAACAGTCAGAGGCCTCTCTAGATCTAACTCTGACACTGACACTGAATGATCACCTACAATCACTCAGAAAAATGTGAGCTGTATTCTCCAGCTTCCTTGCATCCAAATACAGTATTTTTAAAATGCATTTAATTGAGTTACATAAATTCTTGTTCTCATCAGGATTAGATTGTTTATCTAAAGTGCACCCAAGGGCCAATCCCAGCAAGCCCAACTGCAAGGAGTCCCAGGGTTGAGTATAAAGGGGAAGATGCTGAACTTGTTGCTTCAGTGACAGACGCTGAATGCTGATATGCATAACCTCCACTAAAGCTCAAGAAGTTAAACCTGACATTACTTCAGTGATGAGCGTCCATCATCTCAAAAGTGGACGTCAGGCTGCAGGAAATGTAACATTTTACATCAGTTATTGGCTTGTTGTTGTGAAACGACTCACGGTTCTAATCCAAACTGAAATGTTGGGATCATCTTGGAAACCGACTACCATAATGGTTTCAAACGAAAAAAGATGAAGACAAAAATAGTTCAAAAGAGACATGAAACATTCGAACAACAATCATTATTCTTTCCTTGAAGCTGTTTGTGGAATCTAAATGAACTTACCAAGAAAAGCATTGGCCCAGCTTAAAAAAAACAGCACATTTCCCCTGAGATCTGAGTTCAGAATGTAATTTAGCACAGGCAAATTCATTTAGTAACACTGCACTTCATACGCTATAAGAGAGAGAAGCCCACCTTTCCCCAAACGCCATTCTTTCAGGCTTCCTGCATGCAGCGACCACTTCACCCGTAGCTATCCGCAGATCGAACACAAACTTGTGTGTAATTGTATAGAGCTCCTCTCTCGACCTTCTCTGTCAGGAGAGAAATAGGGGCCATCATTCATCCTTGCCATTACCAGCCTGCCTGCCGTGAATAATGTAATTTGTATCCTCTATGGAGTGCATCCAGAACAACAGACACTCAAATAAACAAACAGCAGATCGCCGTAGAAATCCACTTACAGGGGCAGTCTGGCAAACGCCACTGCCATTAGAGGCCCACTCAGGTCCCATCATTTCAGGCCGATAGATCCCTACCTTATCTGCTTCTGAGGAGTCTGATGATAATGAGCCTGCCAGCTTCGTTCTGCTGAAGGGCTGGATCGCACAAATAAAGCCAAGAAACCCAACAGAAAGGCACAAACACACACAAACATCCAGCCATTTCAGCTGAGATTTGTCGTACCTGAAAGTGGAGCTAAAGGTCAGTCGATGACCTTTTGTGGGAACCAACAACTGCTATTCAGGAGTAAAATGGATCAGTCAAGCTGAAGATGAAGTGATGGTTTTAGTGTGTGTGTGTGTGTGTGTGTGTACACCTCTAAGGCTCCACCTCCTATTATATCCTCAGAGTCACAGCTCAAAGTATTTTACTTATCTGACGATACTAAGAAGAAAAAGTGAAGTCAATGTTTAGATCGTAGTGCAATCAAGCGCACACTGTCAATGACAAGTCAATGCAAACATGCGCACACTAGAATTCCTGGCCCATGCGTACAGAGTTTTTAAGTCGGGTCGTGAGCTCTACGCACAAATCAGGTGCTGAATCTTCAACACGGTTCAACATTTCCACGCACAGTCGCAGCAACCCAGTGCTGTGACCAATCAGAGACTCTGATTTTGGAGCTGCTTGTGGATGGCGTCCGCTTTAAAGCACGGAAGTGCCAAACATGATCACGAAAGAGAAATTGTGCCCGGTTGGGTTAATATGACACCCACACAGAGGTTTAAAAGGACAGAGTTATGAAAACAAAAAACATGGAGCAAAATTTGGTGGATTTTCAACCGCTTTGATTTTTTGCTCTGAGATTCTCTCTATTGTAGGTGGCGGAGGAGCACTAATGACCAGTAAAAATACAATAGAAGAAGATTCTGCTCCCTGCCGCTATGTGGGTGACCCCGCTGCTACGGTGTTGATACCACCTGCTGAGCGCACGTTCATATACCCGCATAGACTGCATTCTTGAACGCACCACACCATAAGCTCAAAATTCAAAATTCAGCTGCAGGTCTCCTAACCAACACCAGAAGAAGAGCTCATATTACTCCTGTCCTTAAGTCCCTGCACTGGCTGCCTGTCAGTTTTAGGATTGATATTAAAATTCTTTTTTTAGTTTTTCAGTGTCTTAATGGTTCAGGTAATTTTTATGTCTTAGATCTCCTTAGTCCATACGAACCACCAAGTGAAGATCTTTAAAAATAAATTAAAACCACGCCTTTTTAGTAAAGCTTTTAATGACTCACTTTGAACCTTTTAGATTTTTTTTATTTTGTTATTTTAATGATGATGCTTGTTTTTGTGTTAATCTATGATTAATTAATGTCTTGATTTTATTTGTTTTTAACATAATGCTATTCTTGTCTTGATGAGGTGGATATTTTGGTTCTTTATCTTTTGTTTTTTTTTGGTACAGAAGTACATGAAAAGCACTCAACAAATAAAGTTTGATTGATTGATTGATCGATAAGCTCCTTATAAAGCACCTTTACATGCCGTCAGACTGCTTCAGCACTCATGCTTATGGAGAGAATCCGGTCGGTTTTCAAAAATAAGATTTCTGTCTCTTAAAAAAAAAAAAAAACAGGTACAATTTATTAGTTCTTCCACGGCCTTGTGGCAAGGGGTCCACGGACCGGTACCGGCCCGTTCCTTCTGCTGAGGATTTGGGTGGAGATGCAGATTTCATTTTCCAGCAGGATCCAGCAGGACAAAAACCTGGTTTGATGCTCATGCCATCACAGTGCTTGACTGACCTGCCAAATCGCCAGACCTATTTTACCTATTTTACTGAAAATATATGGGCTATTATTAGAAGGAAAATGAGGGGCATAAGAACACAAACAAAGAAGAGCTGAGCATCAAGACAATCTGGGGTTCCATAATTCCCACACAATGCCACAAGCTGAGAGCATCAATGCCACGACACATCAAGTCAGTTATTAAAGCAAAAGGTTTCAACAATATACTAGAGATGGACATGTCACCTTGAGGAACGGTTACACGTATACTTAAGTAATGCTTTTCTACCGTCCTTCATACACTATTGGCAGCTCCCCTGCCAAAAACTGGCAGCAACCACCAGAGGCAATGTGGGGGTTCTGTGTCTTGCCCAAGGACACTTTGACACATGGACAGGCAAGGCGGGTATCAAACCTGTAATCTTCCAGTCGCAGGTCGATCACCCATGCACCTAACCATGGCTGCCCTTATTTGGAGTAATTAATCAGACCCTCTAGGATTTCGCGGCAGATTTTTGGGATTGTTGTGGGCTAAAATGCCTGATGTTGCGGTGGCTTTTGTGAAAAGTTGTGACAAAAGTTGCAATGTTTTATATATAAATATGTATATATACATCTATATAAATATAGATATATATAGATATATATATTTATATTAGGGCTGTCAGATTTGTCGCGTAAATTTCACGTTAATTTGACATATGCTAGGCACCGACAATTTTTTTGATGCATTAATCGCAGATTTTCTCATACGTGCCTTTCCATACCGCGCAGGCGTCCGTCCCCCCTCTAACTCACTGGCTGCTCTCACTAGATCACGGGCGGGTCTCCAACCACCGAGCTGCTAGCTAGAACCGGCCCGGCGCTAGGACCTGGAGAGCTCCTGCACCCTAACCCGGCTCCGGTTCGCGTCCAGTACCACGTCTGGTGGTACCGGCTCGCGTCCGGCGCCGCGTCCCGGGAGCTGCGGACCCCCGACGTTCCGAACAGCAAGCGCACCGGGGGACGTTTTAAATGTTCTGGAGGTTTAAGCGTGATCCAACCCCAGCATAGCGGTCTGTCTGCCGGCATATTCATGGCGTGAGCTCCGCTGGACACGTCGCTGCATCGCACTGCAGCCAGAGAACGCGGCGGCAGTAACAGACTGTCAAACTATCCACAGTGTATCCCGCTTTTCTCAGTCTTTAATGTTTTAAAAAACAAAAGTTCATTGGAAATGATAAATCTCTATTTCATTTATTACTGTAGTTCAGCAGAGGAGGAAAAGATTTGGTCCTGACAAAAAATGAACATGAAAGTGTTATGGAAATTTTATTTTTGATGTTTTTTATTTTATTTTACTGAACGTTGATTGAAGTTTTGAATTTAAAATGCCCTTCACTTGCACTTGGGCTTTTGTTAGGCATTTTATGTTACAGCCTTTTATTGTTAAGAAAGTTTATCTCAATACAACGTTACAAAATAAAGTATTTCTGATGAAAACTATTAATTTTGTCATTCTTGTTTTCATAATTAATGTAGAACTGCTAAATTCCACAGACCACACATTTTTTTTCTTAAAAAAAGACCACATATTAATTTGCGATTAATCGCGAGTTAACCATGGACAATGCGATTAATTAAATTAATTAAAAAAAAATATAATCGCCTGACAGCTCTAATTTATATATATATATATTTGAAAAGCACCTAAAAGGTTAATTATGAAATAAACTTCACATTCTCATATTCCAACTCTTTTATTGTGACACATTCTCTAGGAAAATACTTCATCATCACCTTATATAATGTTGTGCGGTCATTTAACTTGAATAGAAATGTGAAACACAAAATGAACTTTTGCTCCTCTCTGCTCACAACAACCCAAATATTTGTGTTTTTTTTATTTAAACATACTTTAGAATAAAAAGATTTTCCAAAGAAAATTTGTAAACTTAAAAACAGCATAATCAGATTAATCTTCAGATCTCCATGATCTCCTCAGAATCTTCCTCTTTCTCTGTTTTAGAAGCATCACTGGTGAGTCAATGGTTGATAGAGGAAGACAAAGGCTTTGAGGAGCTGATCTGGTTTCTTTTGTTATCTGGTCTGTTTCAGAGGTTCTCTCAGGTGTCCATACGTTTCTAGTGGAGGAGGTTCTACATGGAATTATTGTCCTGCAACCTAAAATTCTTCCTCTGTATTATCAATATCTAGTCCAGAGGTCTGCAAGGTTTAATGCTAAAAGATTCATATGATCCAGTTTCCTCTGGACTAAAATCCAACAAGAGCCGCAAAGTCCCACCTCAAAGTTAGAAAAATACACTTTATTTATGTTTTTGTGACCATTAAGACATTCATTAATAAAATATAGCTTTAAAATAATCTCTACAATTAAGTTTTTCTTTATAAAATTAACCTAATTTACTTTTGCTAATGTAGCTCATACAAGTTTCTTTCAAAATAAAATGCATCTTGTGTTTGATCAGATCCTGTAATAACGTATTTCCTATTATTGTACTTTAGTATTCCTTCATCTTTTTTTCCCATTTTACCATTGAATATAAACACTTCAACTTTGGTGTAGAATAAAAATATTTTTAAAACTAAATGTAATAAGATGATGTAATTCTGTTAATAATCCGCTCTGATAGCAGATTAAACATTTTACCATCATTTTGCTCAGTTTTGTTAAAAATCTAAGCATAAATAACAAATTGTAAATAAAGTAAATTAACTAATGCTGCAAAACCATCATTTATTCAATTTTTTTTTCTTCAAACCCAAAGGACCACAATGGAGGTTGAAAAGAGCTGCATGTGGCTCCAGAGCCTCAGGTTACAGACCTCTGATCTAGTCTCATAATCCATTCATGTTCTGCTGTGCACAGCACAAGACCGCTCCGCACCAGCATGCTCCGCACCAGCACGCGCTTAGCTCACCCTCTGCCGCGTGCACACACAGCACACTTCCATACCCCGCCATGTGCGTGCCTGCAATTAATGCTCAAAACATCCCCACCCTTTTGCGTGCGCATTTGTGCACAGCACATCTCCATCCTTCTGCGTCCGCACCCGCGCAAAGAACATCCCCATCCTTCCGTGTGGGGCCGGGGGAAGAGAAAATGGCAGAAGAAGACTAGAGAGTGAAGATACAAAAGAGCAGGCCTCCCTTTAACAAGTCAGAAAGGAAAAAGTCATGAAGCTTCATCCATGACGGTATAATGATGAAAGTTGCAGGAAAGTTGCGATGAAAATAAAAAGTTGCAAGGTGCGCAAGAAGTTGCGGGGTTGCCTTGATTTTGCGTTAATAGTTGTGATTGCAACATTGCAAAATCCTGGAGGGTCTGATTAATTAACCCATGGGGCATGTTTTTGGACTGTGAGAGAAACCCCACAGATGCACGGTGAGAACATGTAAATCCACACAGAAATGTCCTGCTGGGATTTGAACCGAGGTGTTCTTGCTCTGAGGCGAAAACGCTTATCACAATGCAAACCGTGCAGCCCAAATCTAGATTTATTTAAATTGTATGTTTTTTAATATAAACTTTTATTAAACATAAACTAGAAACAAACCCACGTATCATGATATTTTAATTTTTCAGAGATGCTTTGTGTATATAAACTGAATGTGCGTGGGGGTGGGTGTGTTTGTGTGTTTCATGGGACTTGATGGAAGGAAGATACCGATGCCTGCAGTTTATAAATGAAGTAGATTAGAGAGACTGATGTCACCCAGAGTGTAATTTACTTTTTAATTAACCTCTTAAATTGTAAACATAAGAGTTGATTTTCTGGTATTGATTTCTTGGTCTTCATCCTTAGCTTTTCATTTGTTGGAGTTTCTGTGCTTCCTCTCTTGGGCCACAGCCTGACCAGTGTCTCCTTGTTGTGAAAGTTTTGTGTTAATCAAGTTTTACATAAAATGAATAAGTAAAAGAAGTAACTAAATGTATCCCTGTGTTTGTGTGTGTATTGGTGTGTGTATTGGTCCAGGTTATTATCCAAATGCCAGTTGTTATACAGATAAATTTTAAAATGTGCAGACCAAAAGGACTCCTGTGGCAGAATTTCCTTCTTCACCTTAGGGGTCCTCTGCCTTTGTTATGTTTCATGTCCCATTAAACCTCAACCATAAATCCTCTTTATGCTCTTTCCTTCTGTCTCTTACTTGGCAGCTTCATGCTCCGCATTCTTATGCAAATGCATTAGAAAAAAACTCAACCTTGTTTTAGTGCTCTGAGGCTTGTCGTCCTTTTGTTTTCTCACACGAGAAATACTGCTGGACCTTGAAATATAGCACGGTAGTTAGTTAACACTAAGTCTCTTGCTTAAGTTTTTGCCAGATCAAGGTTGGGGCTCACATGATGAGGCCTCTGCTTTTGACCCAATGAACAGAAAGGGTCTAGTTGTCATTCAGTTTCTGAAAATCAGTATCAGTATGTGTGTTCCTGTTTAACTTGCTGTTCTTAGTAATGGTTGTTTGTCACTTTTGATCTTAGATTTGATGTTGGTGATTGAGAGCAAAGTTAAGCACTGTCAGCAGAATTGCTTGTCAACAGGCCAGCAAAGCAAATGCTGGCAGCCCCTGAGGGATAATCCATAAAACAGTACTAGTGCTAAGAGTTTGCAGTGACAGCTGTGGATCAGTGGTACTTTTGTTGAACTTAGAGCTTTTATGTTAGTCTACTAGTAAGGGCTGCTACGATTAGTCACGATTACATCGACTATTAAAATTGTTGATGACTAATCTAGTTGTTGACGCATCGTTTTTTTTTTCTTGATTTTATCTAAAATCTACAGTTTCTAATGCAGCGTCTGCCATTATCATGTAGTAGTGCTAATCCGGGTCAGTAGTGATGTCACAGAAAGTTCTAGGGAGACTTGGGTACAATAATTCCAACACGATCGCACTAAAATGCGTACATATTCCACGACTTTGCACTCTGAAATACCATGTAAAATGTACGCCAAAAACGGTTTTTGCGTGCATATGATACGCAATGGTAGAGAATGGGTTGCACCGGCGTACAATATACACGGCTTTTTAGGTTTGGTTTTGATCACGTGGTCAGAAATCCTCCGGCTCTTTTCTAAATGACGTCGTTCCTGGTTAAGGTTAGGATTACGGTTATGGTTAGGGTTAGAAAAGCAAATTGTTCGTTTGTGGGGCTGTCTGTGATGCTCACGGCTCCACCAGGGGACGTGTCAATCGTGGAAAACACATTTTAACACGTTTAGGACCGCGCGTATTATATGCACACAAAAACTGGTTTTGGCGTATATTATACACGGTATTTCCCAAATCGTGGCATATGTACGCATTTTACTGAGACTGGGCTGAATAATTCAGACAATAGTTTGGAAAAATAAAAATAAAAGATAAAGTTGTCCAATGTGATTGTCAGTGCCAGCGGCTGGGTGGCTCAGTGGGCTAGGTGAAGGGCTGACACGCAGGAGCCCTGGGTTCGATTCCCAGGGTTGTCCACTGATCCCCACCCAGATTGGGTCCTTAGTCAAGACCCTTGACTCTGCAGCCTAACTGGGTCCCTGTGCCCCTCAAGTACAGGGTTGTGTCAGGAAGAGCATCCAGCGTAAAAACTCTGACACTGATGCGAAACGGTGCTGTTACGCTGTGGATAAGATGAAAGTGAACTACAATTTAATTGTCGGTGCCCAACTTGCCATGTCCTTCTCTGACCAACAGAGGGAACCCTGGGTACTGACTGCCTCTGCCACTTCCTCACTATGGATCCCATGATGCCCATGACGACGCTCCTGTCTCACCAGCTGTTCCTCATCATCAGCATGCTGTTAATATTACTGTCGTCACACTGGTCTATGCGAAGTCTTAAATCGTTTTCCTTTGCATTCAGTCTGAGTGTTTTCGTCTGACCTTGGTCTGTCCCTCTCGCCCTCCTGCCTCGCCTCCATGTTTGACCACTGCCTGGTTCCTGACTACGATCTGCCTTGTACTTACCTGCTTGCTAACTCCATCAAAGAAGTTGCACATGGATCTACACGTCTCAGCCGAACTTGTGTTCCATGGCAGCATGGGATGCATAAGCACTTGAAGAGGAAGCACGTTATGACTGAGTATGATGATGCTGAAGAGGGATCTTCGTTTAGGTAAGCTAATCTAACATTAGCGCAAACAGAGAGCAAACTTATTACTACTTACTAGGTGTGTAATGATTCGGTCAAGCCACCATTTGATTCAATTCAATTCACAGTTTTAACATCAAGATTTCGATTTGTTCTGATATTTTTTTCTCAACACAATGAATTAAAGGTATTTTAAGGTCAAGTGTTTTTTTCTTTTTCCCCAATACATCAAACTGTCTGTTTTCCAACTAACAGAAAATGATTCACTACAAATAAAGAACTATACATTATACTAAAACGATCGCAAATCCTTTCATGCCCAGTTCATGTTGTGCTTCACATGTGATGGACCACTCCGTACCCGTGCCCGCTCAGCGCAACCCCCCCAGACGCTGCGCTCGCACTCAGTGAAAATTACCATTTATGTGCAGCTTGCAGAGAAAAAAAAGAGATCTTAAGAGTTAATAAAAAAGAGCACGGCTCCCAGAAAGAAGTCAGTAGGGAAACAGTCCTGAAGCTACACTATCACCCATGACTGTTGTCACAGTAGATTGGTCAAAGTTGGATGAAAATGTAACGTTGCTGGCTGGGTGAGGAACAAACAGATCTCGGCTTTGCTTAAATTTGCGTTAATAGTTGTGATCGCTATATATATATATATATATATATATAAATATTAATTTGAACGTGTTTATATGTGTTTGTGGCCTGCACTCTCCGTGTTCCTGTGCCTTCCTGCTCTTGGGTGTGGGGGGCCTCTGCGGCGGTCCCGCGTGCCCCGGTCTGGGTGCTCGGCGGGATTGCCCGGCGGGCGGTTTCTCTCCGTGGCTCCATGGCGGGTGCTGGGGGATCTTGGCTGCAGCTGCTGCCCCGGCGGGGGGTCTTGGCGTGGGGATGGCCGGGCGCTCTCCCCCTGAGTACATTCCATCACCATCCACCTCAGTGAAACATAAACACTCACCTGAGCACAGGTATCAGCTCACCTTAGCACTAACCGTTTGTGTGACAGAATGAAAGTCTTTATCTGAATGGGTTTGTATGATGGAGTGTGTGAGCTGCTGTTACAGTTGGATTGAGTACATTATGACAGTAAAATCTTCCCAACACTAGAGGCTCTCAGCCCACATCTGTTGGCTCAGCTGTTGGACAGGACAAGTAAAAATGAACAAATAAATAATAATAATAAATAATCAGACAGGGGGGATCAGGGGCGGGGCTACTCAGCTCAGCTCTGAAAGCCACGCCCCCTCAGAGGAGATTTTGGAAACAGAGGCTTCAGATCAACATGAAAAATTACTTTTAAAGACATTTAGGTTGTGGGATTTTGGTTAAAAACTTCATAACCATAATTAAAACACTACTGGGAATGTTTTTTTTTAATAAATAACATTTTGAAGGGGGACTTTAAAGAGAATCACGTGAATGCATTGGAATGATCTAGTCAGTGTCTGTCCTCAATCCAAGAGAAAATCTGTGGTCAGACTTAAAGATTGTTGTTCACCACAACAAACCATCAAACTTGAAGGAGATGGAGCAGTTTGGTAGAAAGTGTGGTAAGCTCTTATTCAAAGTGACTTGGAGCTGTGGTTGCTGCTAAAAGCGTCTCCACACTGTTGACTTTAGTAGGTGAACAGTTACAATTGTTACATCTTACATTATCTGTTATTTTGTAGTGTATTGCTCGCTCCACAATAAGAAAACCTTGACCAATTTCAATTTCAATTGGTATGTTTTGTAAATTGACACAAATTTCTCTAACAATCTTCTTTGTCGTATCCATTGGGTCAGCATCAGAAGCTTCCACCTTCTGTGGGCAGTCAGGAGCCTCGTATTTAGAAACCTGGTCTCATATTTATTACATGAAAGTAACAGATGTTGGCGGTGAATATTTTAGCCAAGGAATTCCAAACATTCAGGTAATGCTTTTAAACATGGTGCATTGTGTTTTCATTTCAAGGTTTCAAACATCAGAGGAAATCAAATAAAGAAATGTGCCCACAGCCCTCTGGAGTACAATCATTTATATTTGCTTTTTTCCATTTCTTTCTGAAGAAAAGCGTTTCCAATGTGCCTGCGTCTGGCACAACAAGATAGTCCTGTCCTCTCCCATAAGATGGCAGCATCTGTCATTTATATTGTTTGTAAGGAGCTGGCCAAAAAAGTCAACAGAAGGCATTGTGGGTAGGAGGGGGTGTTGAGCCTGGTTTCCCATGTGACATCTAATTAGAGTGAGTATTATCTTCTCCTGTGAAGAGTCTTTTAGCCCTGCTGACCATCCTCTGGCAGCGGCCTTGGATGGTCTGCAGGACTTGGAAGCAAAGGCAGACAGCAGCGTACCAACGCCAGAGCAGGAAGAGGAAGTAAAGTCATTATTTCTCCTTCATCAGGCACAACATGAATTCTCAACAGAACCAAACCTTTTGTTTCTGGAAGACAGAAATCATTTACAAGAACTCATTGCCTTAGTAGTTTCAAATTGAATTGACCAATACCGTACACCTTACAGCCACAGCAACAGATTTAGTTCTCCTCTATTTTTATTGTCTTCAATCATGTATGATCCCAAATAAATCTTTGTTCAGTGGATGTTTCTGCTTACACATCTGTTGCTTTTGTGTGATTATTTTTTTATTCTACTGCTCTCTTTTTATCTTCTCATTTTGGAGGGTTACTTGTACCCTATAAGGCCCAGGAATATTTTGACAGTACCACGATCTTCATGATTTGGGCTCAGAATGCCACTGCACCGTATTTGTACTGAAGCAACCACAACAAAATTGAAGTGCAGACTTTAAAGAATTTGACAGGAAGTTCAAAATTTGGGGATTTTTTTAAATAAGCACACTGATGACATCTCCAAAAAATGTTTCAAATGGATACTTTTTAATGTGATATAGATGTTAGCAAATATTACAAGTAGGTTGATTGATAAGTTTGTGCTCACAAGGATGTTAGTTTATAATACAAAAATATTGACGTGTGTGTTCAGGAGAAAAAAACATTTTTTTCAGCCACTGTCTCTAATTTGATTTGCACCTTTCTAAAAATAGTAGACATTTTTTATAAAGAAATATTTTGGGGGAATTTTTAAAATTATTTTAATACTGCATGTAATCATTTTAAGGGGTGCTGAGGTAGAGCGGTCAAACTCTGATTGGAAGATCGCAGGTTCAGTCCCCCCTAAGTGTCCTTGGGCAGGAGACTGAACCTCATATTACTGCTGCTGGATCCATAGAAGCATCTATGTTCAAAAGGAAAAGCCCTCCTGCTGCCTCCAGTGGAACGATGACCAACCACATCAGAAGTTCTCAACCTTTTTAGGTCATGGATTGGTTTAAATTCAGACAATATCTTCACAGACCGGTCCGAACAGGGGTTTGTGTTCAATCACTTCAACTTCCAGTTTCTAAAAAATGTATTTTTCAAAATAACTGCATGAAACTTTTCCAATTTTTAGGTTGTTTATTAATTTGCATCTGATGGTGAATCCTTCGTCATTACTCTTATAAAGTCTTCTCTTTCTGGCAGATGTAGATACTGATACACCATGAGCGTCTTCTTCACTTGAGTGGATGTTGTGAAGAGGCTTTTCTTCACCACACAATCATCCAGCACAGTTGTCTTCTGTGAATGTTCTTCTGGTCCAATCTCACCAGTGTACTGTCTTTTCTCAGAATGTCTCAAACTCTCAGCATTTCTTCACTCTCTCCGATGGGCCTTTTTCAGGCTCAGGATGGTCTCTTTCAGTTCCAGTTAGATCTGTTGTGTGTTCACAAAAGCTTCCAAAGGCAAATGCCATACCTGGAATCAGTTCCAAACTTTCAAAAATGCTTAATTGATGTCAAATAAATAAAGAAAAAACCCATTCAACCCTGCTTTTGTTTTCTTTTATTTTTTCAAAGCGTCCTGTAACTTTTGGTCCCCTGAAAAAAGGTGATGGTGTATTATAGAGCTGCAATTCCTAAACTCTTGTTCTAATTTGGAAGTGAATGGTATCACATAACAAATGAGAGCCTCTACTTGGGCTCCAGGTTGAAAATGTCCATGTACATGTACAGTTTATCGAACAACCGAACAGGCTTTGAAGAGTGGGAGGGGGATGAAGAGAACCTGAAAATGCAGAGAAGGAGCATGCTAAGAGGACAGAAATTCCAGCTGGGATTTGGACCGTATGAGGCGACTACGCTAACCCCCACATTCTCATGCATCCCCTCAAACTTCAATCAGTGACGCCTTGAAACAATTTGAAATGAGGAGCATCAACAGTTTATTTTGGTGTAAAAAGAGACTTCTTCTTTAGAAGTTCACTTTACTGTAAAGTCATTCATGAAAGATTGAAGCAAATGAAATGGCTGTTATTATACAGGGCTGGTACAAGCTGATGAGACTCTGTCAAGACTTAAAGACAGAATCGGGGAGGAAAAATAAACTATGAGATGAAAGACAAAGTTTCACTTCAGCATTGTCGACTCTTCGTCAGTGTTGGTCTGGTAGGATTGTCAGCTAATTTCACACTTGAGAGGAAACTCTGAATGACTAAATTAAAGCAGCCATAAAAAATAACAGACAGGTACTGTAGCCATAGAGACAGCTTCTGTCTGGCATATATGAGCTGAGCGGTGGGAAACAGTGATGACAGGCTGCATCTGCAAGACTATTATTAACCAGAGGTCTGTGGAACACCATTGACACACACAATGATTAGAGACTGCATGCCTCTTTTGAATTTTAATACTTTCAGCAGCACCACAGATTGTCATGTTGCCATATCATAATAAAACGAAAGTAAAATGCTTTACTTACATGCAAAATTAATGCAATTTCCTCTTCTTAAATCCCATTTAGTGTTTGAATCCAGATTAGCAATAATGTTGTAGAGTTGTTGTGATGAAAAACAGCTGCTTGTTACATATTCAGCAAAACACCCAGTTTGGTGTCAAAGCTTTCTTCACTAAAGTAGCATGAATAAAACCTCCACGGCCATGTTTGTGTTAAAAAAATAAACCACATCCACTGACACCTGCTGTAAGTACCCCTGAGAACCAGATCCAGCTCTGCTGTTAATCACAGTCAAAACAGTTCATTTTGATCAGAGTTGCCATACCATAGAAGGAGAAGTGTTAAACATTTGATTTTGTTAACAGATTGATCATATTTATCATTTCGCTTTACTACTGGGGCACCAGGTTAGTGACCGCTGCCGTAGAATAAATAATTTTATCCTGGGAAGCCAATAAAATGTGTGCAGGCAATGCAGCAATGTGTGTCCAACATGAATTTCTATCGGCTTTTGTGCTGACCACACTTAAAATACGTGCAAATAACATCAGCAAAAATAGAACCCATTAGAATAGTATCTGCTGTAATGAAAAGTTGATATTTTCAATAAAACATCCAATATTGGAGGATTATAAATATTGTACATTTTTCTGTTGAAATTCGTAAGGTTACCTTTTAGTATTTATGTTAAATTGTGTCAGACAGCGTTCAGCTGTCAGCTTTGCCGTTGTAAATGTAAACACTGGAAATAACTATTCACTGTCGCCATTTTGTCTGATATCACAGTGAAAAGGGCCAATTAGCTTTTAGCTTTGGGCTAAGAGGTTAAACCGCTAGCTATCATAGCTAGCGGCTCGAACAGCCGCTTTACGTCACGTGAAGCAGAAAGACAGGCAGATGACATCAAAAAACAACGAGTTAGGGTTACCCCAAACGTCAAACAGTGACGTGGGGGGGAACTGAACCATGAATCCATGTATCACGTGTTGGAAATATGTGCGTCAGGGGAGGGGTCCGGGGGTGGGAGGGGGGAAGCAAGCCTGTGCTAAACAGAGCACCTCTCTTGCTGTAACCACCGGCCAAAGTAAAGGAGAAACATCTTTGCCATATATCGGTGGAATTTTTTATATCAGACTGATACCAATAATATCAAATGATGCAATTATCGGCCAATACCGATACTGGCATGGATATATTACCCATCCCTTGCTAAGATACTGCCGGTCTCTGGTAGGGGACCTGAGCTTGCAGGAGAAACCACCCCCAGAGGGAGAGGGGCAGTTTTAAAAAACATTTTTTTTTAGATATTGTCAAGACATGTTGGTTAATATAGATAAAAGTAATAATATAGACAAACTGTGCAAAATTACACCAAAAATCTGCAAGTCTGTTTAAGATGATTATTTTTACCTCATGAAAAGATTCTTATGACTCTCTCCAGTGCAATTTTCTCTTTAGGTTCTATAACAAATGTGAATAATTCCATAAGAAACTTAGATTGTGAGGATTCTGATTGCTTTAGTGCTGTTTTACCTTTTGGCCTGCCACCCTTATCCTCCAGTGCACAGTTATGGTTACCTGTACACAGTTCCATTTACTGCTGTCTGCAACATTTTCCCTTAGTCACCAAACCCGTTTCTGTTGTATGGTGCATTCACACCGAAAATGGCAGGTGCGTCAAATCACATCTGCCACCTCTCTTTTGACGCCTGTCAAATGTATTGCTTATAGCCTTGACGCTCATGCCGCAGAGCAACCACCAAAGTTGTTCTGGAATTCATTAGTTGTCTCATCATGGATGATGTTGAGCGAATAACTTGAGTTTATATGTTTAGGAGAGCTCTACAGAGGGACCTGGGGCCTGTTTCAAGAAGCAGGTTAAACGAATTTAGAGTTCAAACCTGAACTGAGTCCACGGACTCAAAATTCTCAAACTCAGAGTTTTCGGTTTCAGAACAGCTGAAAGAGTTGATTCAATCAACTTGAAGTTGTTGAACCAGAATCAGGTGCGAGCATCGCAACAATAGAAAGCCCTGATCAATGGAGCAAAGACAGCACGATTCACCATGGCAACGGGAACAAACACCTTTAGAGCTTCATACTTCCAGCGACAGAAATTGATGTGTTCCTACAAGCATATGCGACTACGAGCATATTTTCATCATAAAGATAAACACAGCTGCAGCGGTAAAACCAGGAGTTAATGCGTAGGTCTACATTTGAATCATTTTAATGCAGGATAAGAACTAAATAATGTCAGGAAGGTCATTCTGTCACTTGTTAAGTAAGGCATAGTTTTGGATCTGTTATTAATTTAAAGAGTAATCTTCGTACTTGCATGAATGACCATTTTTCGTAACTAGTCAAGGCTGGATCCGGCCCCCGGGCCTTGGCTTTGACACATGATCTAGATGTTTCTCTTTCTCAGTCAGTGAGTGACATTTTCATATCCTTCTTATATTTGCACAAGTTTAAAAACTCAAATGATATGTCAGAATTGGTGTACCCAGCCACTCTCTTAATCAAGTATTAGTAGCAAGTGTAGGAAACAAAAGGATTACTTTAAAAACTAAACAATGCCATTTGAAGTTAAATTGATATAAACATGGTGCAGCAGAAAGAGTGTCTTAGCTCTCCAATGTTCTGTACACTGCAGTGACATTTTATATATATAGTCATTTGTTTTTAATAATTGAGTTCTGCCAACCATGTCAAACATGGATTCTTTAATCAGTCCACACGTCAGAATTCATCATTTGAGGACTACGTTTCTGCAAACATCTTTGGCATCAGCCCTCACAGCAATCCTTCTGTCTTCCCTCTTGTTTAAAGTTTCCTGACTGGTGAGTCAAACCTTCATGCACAGGTCTTTCTTTTTGCCTTAAATTTCAGTGTAAAGCTCTCTCTGCATTCACACAGGTCAGCTCAAAAGCCTTACAGCAAAGCCTCTCTTATCTCACATCACATACACACATGCCTCCCCGCCTCCCTCCATCATTTCAATTTTGCTTTGCCTCTTTTCGTTTGTATTCCCTGTGACCCATCAAGTCTCTCTGTGTGTCCAGGGCAACTTGCCCTACATCTGTAAATTCTGCTTCCAAGTTGTGATTGCGTTGTTTTGTGTGTGTGTGTGTGCATGTGTACTGGACTCAGATAGCACCGAGATGGATTCCTGGACTTCCCTATCTCTTCAGACCAGGCACAGGCAGACTCTAGCATCACCCTGTAATTCACGATGAACCAAAAACGAGCAAAAAACATGACAATTAAGTTGAATTCATGATTTAATATACACCTGTGCTATAGAAAACATGCAAATACTAGAATTGTCTTAAAGACCCTCTTCATTAACAGTCATATGTTGGTGTTTTTAAAATGCATTTTTCTCATATTTGAGGATACATTTAAAAGAATCTAAGAGAAAAACTGTGTTGCTGAGTAATGATCAGGAGCAGACAAAAATTGCTGTTTAAAAATACTCTTTTGTGAGGTAGCTAATAAAAGGGGCGGGTCAAAGTCTCCTTGCTCTGCTCCATTCTGGTCATCCTCTTGCAGACAAATAGATCCATGAACGTCTTTGTTTTCCTCCTCTGAGCTGGAATCTGGATCTAAACTGTACAGCTGGATAGCTTCAATATTTCGCAGCATTTTTGTTGCACTGTAATGTTAGCTGGGGTTATGAGGGGCTAGCAGGAGAGAATATAAAAAAAGGAGGTGATGAGGTATCAGCAGAGCCTTACTTCAGTGCCAACAGTCTCGCCCACAACCCAGAGGTGAATTTCTGTTGACAACAAGCCAGGTTTTTGACTATTTTGTGGCCTTGTTGCTGTTAGAACAAATCATTGAGGAGAAAAATGAGCGTAAAGCAGAATTCTCAAAAGGAGAAAACCACTGATCTTCCTGATTGATTTGATGTTAAAGCTTAAATGTGACAGAAAAAAAACATGTATGTAAATTCCACGGAAGCTGCCTCTACAAGTGATCCTGCAGATCAGGGCTGTTAAACCCTGGGTCTTCACACCACCACGCTGCCTGTTTTCTAGCTCTCCATCCCCTCCTTGCTGAGAAAGTGAATTACAGATCTCCTCAGCCTGATGAAGTGCTGATCCTCATAATCAACAGGAAGAAGAGCAGCCAGAGAGCCAGAAAACTGGCAGGGGTGGTGTGGTGGTAAATCTTGAGGACCAGGTTGGGGAGCTAGCCACCTTTAGGCTGTCTGTCCGGCCTCCATCACAGAACTGTGCAGGTGACTTGAGTTAACACCCCGCCCGCACACAGACACACACACACTGTATGATTACAAACGATAGTTTCCTTGAGTTTAGAGAACAGCAGCTGCTGAGCTTTCAAAGTCAAACTAGTGTAAGTAATCCCACCAGAAACTTTTATTATTGTCAGCAGCCTGAGGGCACAGTTCTAGGATTCTGGTCCAATAAACCAATAGAATAAGATTTCTAATTATTCAAATTTATGGGATGCCACAATTCCGGACCAAAACCATTACAAACCATTGGAACACCATTGAACCGAATCGTGTGGAAAGTGAATCTTTGCATCCCTGCATGTATGTTTATTATGAAAATATCCAACAGGTTTTGCACTATTTTAAAGAAGAATTATTTTATTACAACACCTAGCCAATGTTTGTCTTTACTGTTATTTACTTGCTATCCCACTGTCCTGTAAACTTGTTAAATAGCAAATGCAGTGGGACAGAAAATTGCAAACTTTCACTTTTTTAACTGGAATTAAATTTAAATTTGAACACCATTAACCTAAGCTGTCAGGAAACTGAGGTGTGACATTTTCATACAGTGAAAAGTTTACTTCTTTAGTCCCCTTCTTATGAGAGGCAAACAGTTTTGGAGGTAGGCTTTCTCTTATTTTTTTAACTATTCTGTCTCTTCTAAATAGTACCATGTTTGTAACAAACATACGTTTGTGGAGTCGGCTACATCGCTGAGTAAGCAGGTTGTGCTATAAAAATGCCTTTTTCTGTCTGTGCCACAAAGATGTTATTGACCATCATTGTTAGATCCAAAAGCCACCTGTGAGTGGATTTGCACCTCAGCTCTACTCTAGGTGAGTTTCTCTGTGAGCAGATAAAAGAGGTGACCTCAGAAAGGGAAAGCACGGCGCTCAGTGTTCAATGCACAAAAATGGTCTGAATATAATCTTGTCACGCTGGCTTCTCAGCTTGATGGGACTGTTTAATTGGACTTCTCTGCTTGTCCTGGCCAACAAGCATTAAGTCATATTTCAGAATAATTGACAAACCATTTAGCCAGAAATGAGACACCTGCAGAGTTCTGTACATGTCATTTATACACAGCGGTTTCATATTACAGTTCTGTCAGGCCTTCTATCAAGTTAGTAAAGCAAGGCATTTCATGTAAAGATATAACTCTTTCATTTAACTATTTCTATAGAGAGATACACGGAAGCAAGTCAAGATTTATATATGATAGAGAAAATGTTCATGAAATGAATTCACAGTCGTAGGCTCTAGGCCAATGGCGTCTTGTGTTCTTGAGATGAACTTGGACAATAGATAAAAAACTAAAGCCTAGATGCTGATGGTGGATAAAGGGCCGACCGTACCAAAGCATCTCTCCAGATTAGTGGCTGATGAAGAAATTTGGGGTTCCAGGGGTACAGTAACATGGGGTCCTCTGCCGCAGTTCTATTAATTGTTTATTTTGTTTTTTTTTTATTAGATCCCATACAGGTAAATCAACGAATACATACATGTGAGACAGCATCAATGTCAGGAATCAACATGACCACACCTTACCAAAAACATAACAAACTCTTTTTGAACTTTATTGACAACATCTTTTTTTTTTTATCAGATATTAGGAAGAATCAAGAATTAGAAAAAGATTATTATCACAAAAAGCTCAGTTGATTTCCTGTCTTCATCGTTCTGTCTTTCAGTGCAGCTTCAAGGCAGATCTGAACACTAAATAATTGACAGACAAATGTGACATACATGACCTATCAAATAAATATGGAGGACATGTAATAATAATGTCAAGAATGCACAAAGAAATAATAAAGCATTACATCATCAGCATACACTAAAGGGATCACCTCACATGATCTAAAACTGAACAGGAAATTATTTGAAAAAAAAAAAAAAAGGAATTTTGAGGTAAAAAATGATTAGAACCAAACATATATATTACACTTGTGGAATGGGTTAGTGAACACACACATATGTATTTTTATATTACTAGGCTTTACATCTTATGACAGCAGGTGAGGAGGATGACAGGTAAGGCGTTGCTTCACCTGCCTCCCCCCACTGCACCTCCCTGCTTAAAACATATTTCATCAAGGAACTAAAAACCACCGAACCGATCTCAAACCCGCCCCAATTAGGTCCACCCGCCTAAAGTAATATTTGCCCACAAAATCAGATTAAAAAAACCCCAATTGGGCAGGAAACCCCTCAATTTGCTAACTTGGGATTCTCTCGACTTGCTGTAGACCTGGGATATGGTACTCCAGGCCTCGAGGGCCACTGTGTCTGCAGAATTTCCAGATCTCCAAGCCCTTCTCATGACTGATTACCTGGTTTAGGTGTGTCCAGCCAATTAGAACATCTCAGAATTGGGTTTGCTGTAAAACATGCAGAAATGCGGCCCTCAGCCTGGAGATGCCTATACTGAGTGGAATATTCCAGTGCATGTCCTACCTGGAAGTTAGGTCGATCTTGCTAATTCACTAGCTGTTGGTTAGTTTTTAATTTCTTCTGTTCTATGTTTTTAATCCTATTTTCTTGGTAAACTCATCTAAATCATAGTGCTTTATGAAATATCCTATGACTTGTGGTTTTTTTTTTTCGTTGCTTCTGTTCTTCTTTTCTGCGTTGATTGTAAACTTTTTTTTTCAGTGATCCAAATTGTGAAGTATTATACCACAAAATGAACTGAAATGATTTTCTGCATTTTTTTAAAACTCAGTAAAACCCTGTGAATCATAACTAAACAATCACTAGCTGCGTTCCCATTACACATTTGCGCAAAACTTTAGCGAAATTCAAGGAATTAAAAAAAAACATAGTTTCGAAATGAGACAGTTTCCATTAAATCATAAGTTTGCGATAAAGCACAAACCAACTCACGTGATAAGTCATTAAAAACAGGGCGATGAATGAGAACAAGTATTTTTTTTATTTGATTCACTAAAAGGAGCATGTGGGTGACGTCACAGCTCGACTCAGAAGAGAGAGAAGCCTGTTCAGCCGTTAAAAGAAAAAAGCATTCTAACAGGAAAGAATCCGGACCTTTTTTTCTGTTTGAAAATACAACAACATCCATTCAAGTTTCTGTCACGGCTCTCGCACTCATGAGACTTCAGGCTCCAAGCTGCAAAAGTGTGGCTGTAGATGAAGCGATGAGGAAAGGAGGAGGAGCTGCTGCGCGATTCCGCAAACTGTGCAGTGTTCAGAGCAGACTCTTCATACTAAGAAGCGCATTTATGTTGAAAAAAGTGTTTCCATTACAGTTTTGCAAAAAATATCTATTTCAATACATCCAAAATACCACCTCCTCCAAACGCAAAAACTTTTTTTTGAAAAATGCAAGTTTTTTAGAAATTGTGGTGTTTCCATTAGGAGAATTTATTATCGAAATTTAAATTTGCGAAATTTCAGACTTAATGGAAACACGACTAGTTCTGGCAAAAAATTGCTTTTTGCTCTTTCTCTTTAGTATTCTCCTTGATCACAAAAGCACACTTTGACTGAAGAGAAGCCCAAGTCTCAATAATCCATCTGTTGAAACTGGCAAAGTCAAGGAAGCACTCACTGGCTGTGGGGGCAAAGTGTCCTAGAACTCCTCTGACTTTGGCTTTGGCCATCTGAAGGATTTCTCAGCTTTAGCCAAGCCTCCTTCTTCTGTTCTATAATGTGATGCAAAAAGGAAGAACCAAATGTTGACCAAAAGGGGGACCATTCTCGTTTGACTCCACTATTTTAAAAAATTGTCTTGAAAATCCTTAAATAAACTTAAATGTTGGTTTCTAAAGCGTTCTAAAAGTCCACTGGAGTGCTTGATGCTGACAGCCTAAACCAGGTGTGTTCAGTCAGTCACGATGTGGAATCACTTGAGTCAGCTAATCAGCAGCAAGCTGGTCAGGGAGAAGTGGAAAACAGGCAGAACTGTGGCTCTCAAAGACTGGGGAAGGCCAGCCCTGGATTAGCATATCACTTGAAAGTGTGTTAGGGAGAAAACCCAAAGCCCTCTAACACTAAAGCCTGGGAAAAGTGCCATGTAAATGCAAGCTGATAAGTGAACAAATTAAGCTGCTCCTTAAAGACTTGCAGGTGAGTGGGAAGGACCTCTGGGAGGAGCTACAGCCAACATGCACAGAAGAGCATTAAAGGGGCCATGCCATGATTTTATTAAGTCTTTCAGAGTAAACTATGTCCACATCTATGATCATATATTACCTTTGGGACACTAAAAAACAAACTATTTATGAAATATAGGTTGCTTTTCTAAACTCTCCATACCCAAAAGTAAGGCAACTCGATCTCTGAGGCTCCGCCTTTTACCCCTTGTGGGTGCTGCCCATTTTATGACGTCATCCTAGAGCTGGCCTTGACATTAAGTCTGCGTTTCTCCCACAAAAACAAACAATATCTCAACTTTTGCAAAGATGGATGTGCATATCCTATAGCCAATAATGAGGAAGCCAGCCTGGCGTTTGTTAGAGAGCGGCGTTTGTTAGAAATCAGCCTTTAGTCCATCACAGACAGAGTGGTTAATGTTTAAAGGATACATTTTTCAGAGAATTTTAAGACAAGCAATGTAGACAACACCACCAGTTGAACATTTCCGGATTTATTGTAATGATGAGGACGTTGTATCATGTTCTGATTAGCTCTGACTGTGAATGTTTCTGTTCTACTTGAAGCATCATCAGTCTCTGTATCAAAAAGACTTAGTTTCAATGAGAGTCATTTTCCTGGGGACACGCGTACCTTTCCATCTTGGCTCAGTACTCCATCTTTAAACCAGTTTTTCTAATTCATTGTTCACTCTCTCTGCACGTCCACCAGGAAATCATTTGCTTGCTTGTGCAGGGCCTTCCCAATATCACCATCTGATTGCGCCATTCTCTGATATGTTCACGATCCACCCCAAAATGTTGCACAGATTCCTCACCAGAATGTTCTTTGGTGTCTGCCACTGCACAAAGGTTAAAATTAATTGAATTGATTTCTTAGCCATCACTAGACTGGCTCATGGCACAAATACCACAGACATCCACTATTAAGTCTGGCATCTAAAGCAGGGAACACTTGTTAGACCCGAAGGCTTTTGTAGATGGGACACCATTGGAAGATCCTCCCTGACATCCTGGAAGAAAAGCCCCTACATCTGGGCCTCCCCTCCCCCATCAGCACATGGATTAAAGACTTCCTGACAGAACGCCCACAATCTGTCAGACTTGGACCCCACCTCTCCTCTACTATCACCCTCAGCACCGGATCACCCCAAGGATGTGTTCTGAGCCCGCTCCTCTACACGCTCTACACATCCGACTGCACATCAAACCACCCGTCAAATTCCATCATCAAGTTCGCGGACGACACCACGGTGGTCGGACTCATCTCAGGGGGAGATGAATCAGTCTACAGGGATGAGGTCAGCAAACTTGAGCGCTGGTGT
>NC_050529.1:3253319-3254219 GCF_002922805.2 Oryzias melastigma
CATCTCAGGGGGAGATGAATCAGACTACAGAGACGAGGTCAGCAAACTTGAGCGCTGGTGTTCAGGCAACAACCTCCACCTGAACACCACAAAAACTAAAGAAATCATTGTGGACTTCAGAAAGAGCACAGCGGACCCTCCCCCACTGCACATACATGGAGACAGCGTGGAAAGGGTCCACTCCATCCGCTACCTGGGACTGCACATCGCGATGACCTTTCCTGGACGGAAAACACTGCAGCGGCAGTAGGGAAAGCCCAGCAGCGTCTCTACTTCCTGAGAATTCTCCGGAGGAGCAATCTGGAGAGGGAGCTGCTGGTGGCCTTCTACAGAGCCACCATAGAGAGCATCCTGACGTACTGCATCACAACGTGGTACGCAGGATGCACAGCCGCTGACAGGAAAGCGCTGCAGAGGGTGATCGACACGGCACAGAAGATCACCGGCTCCCCCCTGCCCAGCCTAGAGGACATATCCACCTCCCGCTACATAAGCAGAGCAGACCGCATAATAATAGACCCCCACAACCCCAACCACCACCTCTTCCAGCTGCTGCCTTCAGGCCGGCGGTACAGGTCACACAAGGCCCGCACCAACAGACTCAAAAACAGTTTTTTTCCAAGGGCAACAGTCATCATAAATAAAAGAGGAAACTTATAACCCGTATTCATAAACGTGCAATATTCAGACGTGCAATCTTATTTAAGTGCAATAACAAGATATTGGTACTGTCTTTAATTTATCTGACCATGTACAATATATGTAAATAATATTTTTATTCTTATTTTTTTATTTTGTTTTATTCTACAGTTTTTAGACTTTTTACATATTACCTTATCTTTTATTCTATTGTCTGGAGAGCCACTGTTTTTTCGTTGTATCACAAATCCTTGTGAGACA
>NC_050529.1:3254501-3272233 GCF_002922805.2 Oryzias melastigma
AAAAAGTTGGTTTTGCATGGTAGAGGCCCTTTAATGTTCCTTTGATAAAACTCACTTTTCAGTTTTACTACAGGAAGGAAAAGTCCCATGGTGAGGCAGTAGTGGGAGGCACCAGATTTTGATTATGTGATTCATTTGTCTCTAAGATATTTTCTCGGGGCTGTTTTTTTTTAATTGAAGAAAAGAAAATAGATTCGACATAAGTAATCAAGCCATGTTAAATTTAATAGAAGAATAATATAAAACCACTTACCTGTAAATTTGTATGCAGCATGAACGGTCTGCTGCATTACTTGTACAAGTGTTTTCATACACATCTATCAGCTCTAGTTTGCAGTTATTATGACACTTTCTAGTTGGACGTAGCAGCTAGAAAAAAATACTGTAACAAAGACTAACAACAAAGATAAAGGCAAATGAACCGATTCCATGAGCACAAACTGACAGCATGATTTAAATGCTGAGCAGTTTATACAAGAAAATGAAAAACACAATTATGCTGATGGCTCGGAGGACTGAAAATGTTTTTTCCTTCTTTTGACCGTGATAAAAGATTTATACAGTTTGTTTTTCTGAGAAACTTCACAATTGTTTTATTGTTACGCAAAAGACAAATGGGAAAAAAAAAAAAATACTTTTTTGTTGGTTTTCTTTTGGTCCCATGATGGAATGATCTGCTAAAGCAACAGTGGAGGAGCCATAAGCCACTTCTACACAAAGTGTCAGGAGTCAAGTCTCTAAGTCTCCTTCTGACCACCAGGGGGAGCTAGCTCCTGACTACTGAGTATCCTTACACTACATTTCCCATTAGTCACCGCTCATAGTGTCTGGACTTTCCGACCAGCTGTTCCTCATTCAGTAATCACTACAACTGTGTTCATTCTGTCACCAAGCTGGGCTCTGTGTGTTTTTTTTGCCCCCTTGCCAACAGTCTAAGCATTATATTCTTATCATGTATTGCCTGATCAACAATGTTTTTGCCCCACTCTCGTCCAGTTTGTCCTACCTGCATACAAGCCAACAGGTTCATTTGCTCCTCGACCATCCACTCGTGCCCTGTATGTGTCTGCTAATAAACACAACTGCAAATGGATCCCAACATCCTTGCCTTGTAGTCACAGAAGACTTTGCCGTGGCAGCCTTCTTCAGCGAGTTCTGGATGTATTAGGCACAGACCAAGAGCTTCATTCCTCCTGATTACAGTTACAGCATGGAGGAACAGTGTTGGAACAGAGCCATTGGACTAAGGATGGCAGCTGGGAATGTCACTCCCATTAATTCCCAGGCACCTGCACATCTCCCCCCACACACCTGAGGTAAACTGGGGTCAGACACGATGTCCTCTGGGAGGCCGTAGTGCCGAAAGACACAGCAGCTTGGACAGAGGAATCAGGTGGCATGCTTTGGAAAAGCGGTCAACAACCGACAGAATGGTGGTATTACCTTGTGAGTGGGGGGAGGTTAGTGATGAAGTCCACCATGTGTAACCATGGACATCATGGTATGGGAAGATGCTGCAAGAGGCCTGCGAGAAGTTGTCTGGGGACTTAGCCATTTGGCAGGATGTAGACTGGGTCACAAACTGAGCCACATATGTCTTGTAGTGTCAGTCACCAGAAATGATTTGCTGTGAGTGTCTGTGTTTCACTCATACCTGGATGTCTGGCTGTAGGCGTGTCGTGCACTAGATGAAGGACCAGTTGCCCATGGGAAGGTGGATACATACCCGCGATCGTCCGGGCAGGACGGCAGAGGTGTACTAGTTCTGTTGAGTTCCATCAACTCCGTCATGATGTCCCACTGTACTGGAGCTAGAATCAGAGAGGAGGGCACGATGGATTCTGAGAAAGCAGGTTTGTTAGCAGGTGGATTGTAGAGGTGGGGCAGTGTGTCAGCCTTCCCATTGTTGGAGGATCATGATCTGGAATTGAAAATGTGAAAAGAACAAAGCCCATCATGCCTTTTGAGGGTTCAGCTGCTTTGTGGAATTAATGTACTCCAGATTCTTGTGTTCAGTTGGAACCAGGAAGGGCTGAGCAGACCCCTCAAGCCAGTGCCTCTACGTGGAGAATACCTCCTTGCCTACGTTGTAGTTCCTCTCCATGTCAGTCACTGCTTTAGCATCTGGAATACTTCAGAGGCCTCCAAAGTCCAGGGGAGGCATCTAGTCACCACTGTCAGGAGGTAGGTGAAAGGGGTCACCCCCGCACTGAAGCCCCAAATGAAGTGGCAGTAAAAGGTGGCTGAGGCCACTGCAGCACTGCCTGCACCTTGCCCTGGTCCATAACCACACTCATAGCTCAGAAATGCCATACTCCAGCTCCATTGCTATGATTTTTTTTTCAAATCAAGACTAATAAAAATATAGCAATGGAATAACAAACATATCTTCCCAGCTTTATTTTTATTTACCCACTAAAGGTTAATGCTGAACGTTTACACGAGGCCAATAGCTTGAAACTGCATTCAACTTAAAAAAAAGGCCAATCATTTATTTCCATTATGAACCATTTCCGTTGTGTTTTGGTTTTTGCCGTTGTGTTGCGGCTTTGTCATCTTGTTGTGACTTTTGCAGCACTGCTTCGTTTTTTGTCGTTGTGTTGTGACTTTTGTCGCAGTGCCTCATCTTTTGTCGTTTTGTTGTGACTTTTGCATCTATTTGAGCCATGTCGGCCTCTGTACTTGAGATTTTCAAACCAAAATCTGTTACAAATTCAGAAAACTAACTACAAAACCAGAGGAGACGGTGCCTTCAAGCTGTTGCTCCCCGCCTATGGAACGACCTCCCTTTGTCAGTACAACAAATCGACTACATTGAGTGTTCTAACAGTCAGGTCAGGATGTTTTAAATCAGAAGAGCTTTTAGTTTATCTATTTTTGCTTTTATTGTCTTTCATTTATATATTTTTGTCTGCCATATGTGCATGACTGTAAATTTTGTGATTTGTATCTGGGAAAGATGCTATAGAACTAAACATTTATTTACTTACTGAAGAAATAACTAAAAAATAAAAATCTAATTCAAATTTTAATTTTGTGACAGTAAATTTCATTTTTAAATTTGTGTTAATGTAACTTCATAAAATTGAGAACTAAGTTTAACAAGGATTAGCTGTTATGTTTTTTTTTTTTCTTTTGTGGGGTGGGGGTTAACACATTTTAAAAGGAAGAATCCACCTCAGATCCGGCTTTGAGCCTTGATAAGATTAATTCTCATTTTCTAAATCACTTGGATCCATAATTCAATAGTTTTGAAACACCCAACAGAGGCCTTTAATACAGATTATAGGCAGGACTGGATCACCAGATCCTAATCTTCAGAACCAAATTTGGTTTGAAATACCTAATTTTAGATCGGGATTGAATCCAGGAGGTTTAATCCCATCCGATTATGTTTGAAATACCAGGTCTAAAACTTGTTTATGGTGAATTTTCTGGGTAGATTAGCTACTCCTCCCTTCAAAAGTGCACTTACCATGCCATCATTTCATTCTTTGTTTCCCTCAGTGCCTTGGTCCATTTGTTATTCTTCCTGCGTTTGGCCAATTAATGTCTGTTTCCTTTCTTCTAAATGTCATCCCTGTTTGTTTCTCCTCCTTCCAGGTTGTTACATAAACTCTTCTATTGTGACCATTGGAAAGGAACATCTGTTCCATGACCACAGACAGCATCTACACTGTGGAGCATCTTTGTGTTCTGGTTCTATACCTGATCCTGACCTTGTCAGGCTCTTTCAGATTATTATTGGCAAAAGACTTAGAAACCCACAATAGATTGTTTGACTTGCATTGAATTGTAATTTGCTGAAATTGCTCTTAAACTATCGTTATATCTTCACATTAGTGGGTCCATAAATCTTTACTTTCTTTATAATACTTTGAAAGGTTAATTTAACGTTGTTGAGAATCGTAGAGCAAAATGCTCCTCCTAAAATGTTGCTTCTTTTTTTTTTACTGTCCTCCCACTCTGATTTATTTGTGTCCTGCATGTCTGGTCGACTAAACATGGAACCAAGCACCTTCACAAAGAAGCACGCAGTCTCCATTAAAACACTCACCTCCCTTCATTATTCAAGAGCCTGGTTGGCACTGTTGTCTGAGAAGAGTACTGGGAGCGTGGGGGTGGAATAATGCAGAAATGGAAGTGGCATCAACATTTTCTGCAGTGCATTCAAATGTAATGTCGCTCATTAAAAATAAATCCTGTTGTGTTGCAAGATTGCTGGTTTCTCATTGGGCTACGTACTAAAGAAGAAGCAACCTTCCACAGACAAATACTGAGGTGCTGCTCATTTGTTTTGCCAGAGTGCCAGCTTCCCTTCACACACTCACAAACATACACACATGTACTGTTTAAGGAAACTGTCTTTTAATGGGACATTCCATTTTTTTAAAGCAGAAATTAGAACATTTCACTTGAGCCAAAACAAACCTGACACGTAAATTCAAGTTGTTCTTTTTTTCACCATTGTTTTATTCACAGATATTTCACTTTCACCAAGTCTTTCAGTCATTATTCAGTTCATTGTAATGTGAAAAATGTTTAAATTAATCTAATGTGCTTCATTATATCTGAGGCTGAAAACCTTAGATAAATGATGGCAAAGATAATCTGAAGCTGTTCCAGCTACCAAGTTTTTAGGACAATTTCTGTAGTTTAAACAAATAGAAACTAATCACTAGTTATTGTTTATGCTTTAAAACAAGCGTGTCTCTTTAAAAATAGCCTTCCTGCAACATTAATAAAACTGAATTACTGTTGTTTTGCATTTGTAAGTAGAACAAATTTGCTTCAGTATTAAGGCAATTTAAACATAAACTCATAATTATGGACATAGAAGTGAAGCATTTTGTTTCAGGTACAAATCTTTCCCATTCTTTAAATTATTTCCTCTCAATCGCATCTGAAATCATTATAGTTCAGCTATTTCTACTTTCTGTGGCTCACCTGACTCACACAATCGACTCACAGATCCATGAGTCGCGACCCCCGGCCTTAAGAACTGTCTTAATCTTTAGTGTCATTGATTCAAGAAGGTTCTGGAAACATTCCTCAGAGAGTTTGGTCCATATCAACATGACAGCATCACAGTTGCTGCAGGTTTGTCAGCTGAACATCCATGATGATGATCTCCTGTTCCACCACATCCCAAAGGTTCTATTGGGTTCTGGTGACTGTGGAGGTCATCAGAGTCCAGTGAAATCATCGTTCAAGAAACCAGTCTGAGATGATTCCAGTTTATGACGTGGAGTCTTATCCCGCTGGAAGTAACATCAGAAGATGGTACTCTGAGGTCATGAAGGGATGGACATGGTCAGTAATAAAACTCAGGTAGACTGAGGGGTTGGAACCATGATCAACTGGTACTGAGGGGTCCAAATGACACCATGACACCACCATTACCAGCCTGGACTGTTGATAAAAGTCAGGATGGATCCATGTTTTCGTGCTGATGTCAAATTCGGACCATCTGAATGTAACAGAAATAGAGACTCATCAGACAACGTTTTTCCATCTTCTATTGTCCAGTTTTGGTGATTCTGTGTGAATTGTAGCCTCAGTTTCCTGTAGCTGACAGCAGTGATACCTGGTGTGTTCTTCTACTGCTGTAGTTCATCTGTATCAAGGTTGGATGTTCTTCTGCAGACCTCGGTTGTAATAGTGGTTCTTTGAGTTTCCATATTTTCTGTACCATAAGGAGTGTCGTATTGAAAGGAAAAGTCTATTTTTGTACTGAGATGATACACGAGGTTCACCGTATTTTAAGGTGCAAAAAAAAAGGTAACGGAAGAAAACAGTGAGTTTTGTTGAATTTTGTTCTATTATGTAACAATACACTCACATTATATTTCAATTAATCTTCTCACAAAAATCCATCATCTTCGGTGTCTGAATTGAACAGCTGCACAATTTCAGAAACAAACAAACTGTGAGAGGAAGCTGGAGAAAGCCCACACATGCACAGGGGGAAACTCCACATAGAAAGATCACAGCCGGGATTTGAATCTGAGCGGTAAGTCTGCATCTGTAGTCTCTCTGAAAATGTGTCAAAGAATTAGTAAAAATAATCAATTATGTTTCACACTATCTGGTTAAAACAAGATGGCACAATGTCATTGGCATTCTCTCCTTACAGCAAGAAGGCCCTGGTTCAAATCCCAGCTGGGACCGTTTTGGTTCTCTCTGAGTATGTGTGGGTTTTCTCCGGACACTCTGGGCTCCTTCTGCAGTCCAAACACATGCTTCACAGCCAACCAATGAACCGTTGTAAACTGCTTATTCTAAAGTGTCCCTAGATGTGCATGTGTGAGTGTGTGGGAGTGCTTGCGTGTCCTCTGACAGACTGGTAACCTGTCCAGAGTGTACCCCCACCTCCACCCAACAGTAGCTGGGACGGGCTCCGCCTACCCTAGGGTTATAGACGGTTAAGAACATAGATGGAGCAAAACTCAAAATTTTCATTTAAAACATCAAATAAAAAGTTAAAAAAAAGGTCACATAAATACAAACTCTGCTTTTGCATAGCATGTGATAATCAGTCTTTTGGAAAAAAGGATGATTTGAAAAATTTGGAAAATGAAAAGACAAGACATCTCTTGCTGTGTTTGCCACTGCGCCTGCCTCCTGCGGCCACGCATTTCCAGCTCTTTCATCGCATTCCTCATTGTTCTCCAGCTGTGATAATTGAGTTGATGTTGGTGATGTATCAGTCATATATTTATCCAACAAGGCCATCTTCCCTTCAGTAAACCAATAGCTCTCCCTACATCCATGCCTGTCCTGCTGAGACAACATCTGAATGCAAACTGTGTGGCAGTGGTTTGTGTTGTTTCAGGATATGGATTCATCAACCACAGCAGAGGAGGATGTGCTGCGTCACCCAGCAGCACCCATCTACATCTTCAAAACTTTCAACAATAATAGTAAAAACATGATTCCATTGTGGCCCCTTGAGTGGATGGATGAATCACCAATACTTTCATAGTTGACTCTTCCTTGCCAACTCACATGTTTTACAGCTGGTAATTAATAACTTCCTGCAGAATGACTCTAGTGGAGCCATAATCCCTTTAGCCTTGGCCCCATGCATATACAGGCATTGACACACACGGATGCTGCAAGTTTTTGGGTTTAAGGGAGGGCCATTGAGAAGAGCAGGTGCATCTTAAGGGTGGCACAGGTGTGTTTCGCCATTCTTTTGAGGCTTGGATAGCCACCTCAAGGGACATCATAGAAAATGGCATGTCTGATTGCAATGCATGTAAGAAGTGTGTTGTAAAGTATTCATAGGGATAAGGTAAATTTCACGCAGTTATGGTGCGCAGGTGATGCTGTAGTAATTTATCCTTATGCCACACTATAGTCATAACTAACGTACTTCTCCCTCACTGGCAGGCACAGGTTGCGCAGGTGATACATACTGTAAGTCCTTGTAAGATGCCCACACAAATAATGCTCTGATTGTCTGATTTCTTATTGTTAAAACTGTCATATTGCCCAGACTGTAGAAGCCCACAAGGAGCCCGCAGTGACTGCATTAACGACACTCACAAACCCCCTGTGCAATATGCAGGATGTGGGGGAAGTTGAGAATTTTTAAAAAACACAGTGGAAAGCTGGGTCTCCCCTATTTCACTCTTACTTACCCTTGAGTGTTGTGTTTTTTTTTTTTACTTGTCCTATCCAACAGCTGAGCAAACAGATTTGGGCTGAGAGCTTCTAGTGTTGTTCAGATTTTACTGTCAACACAGTGGCTTATTGGGTATAAACTACTGTTGTATTTCATGCTAAACTTTATTTATATTGATCATTTTTTTGAGTGTTGTATTAGTGTTTGCTACTACCTGTCGCTTGCAGCATGCCCGTAGAAAAATGTGCATGAACATTTTCACACTATTAGTTCATTGAGCTGTCTACAACCTAACATGCTTTGCAGGCCACCTGCATGGACTGAAGACATGAATCCATTGTTTACTCACAGACAGTGTATCCACCCGTGAGAGCAGTAGTGACCAGAGCTTGAACTGGGTGCTATCAATAGTCCTCCTACATGACTGGTGTTTCAGCCAAATGTTCTTTGATCCTTGAGTAAAGATAAAAATAAATGTATAACAACCCAACAAAATTAAAGTCAATAAACATTTAAATTACTCAATTGTCTCTCCGCCTGGAAGCTTGGTAAAATGGTACCTGTCCATTGGCTTGACTGATGTTTTTGGGGTTGTACTTCATAAATCTTCTCTTTTGGCCTCACAGCAGAATTCCATGAGGAGAAACTCAGCCACATCCACAGCTACCAGAATCCTCCCAGCAACTTCCACAAACTCCAAATAGGTGTTTAACCATATCATGCAAAATCAACTTTTTTGAGCTTTTAAGTGCATTATAATGTTCATTCCTCACAAGAAGAAAACCCAAAGTAGTATTTTAATCCATTCATGCATCTCTGATAGTGATGGGCACTATCAGATTTTCCTTTCTTGGCAGCCAATCATTTCGAGTCAACTCCCAACTCTCTCGATTCTTGACTGTTTACAAAGGATGTTCTTCTCCATGCTGCAGTAGCTCTTTCAGCCTCCTGGGGACCGACATCGCTCCAGCTCCATCGGCCTGTCAGCTGGCTGGCAACCTGTCCAGAGTCTACCCCGCCTTCACCCAACAGTAGTGGGTAGGGCTGCGGTGAAAGGGAAACTTAGGGTTAAGAACATCGATGGAAGTTCAGGATGAGAGCGCTTAGAGTGATCCTCCAAGTAGTCCAACCCAATGATCCTGTCACTGAACACGTCACATTCCCAAAGCTGAGTCCCTGATTGGTTGATGTGATGCAGTAACCTCTCCAATGTTCAGATATTTTAATTTTAGCTCAAATCATGTGGCTGCCAGAGAGGAGTGTGGTGCCCAAATTTCGATGCAGGACCTCAGACCTGAGGCATTGATTTAATATTAAAACTTGACCCTCCTGACACAGCATGCAAAACAAAAAAGTAAATAATCCACTCTCATTATTTGAGAGTGAAAACTTTCAACTCCCTACTAGGCAGCGATTCTTAGAATGGAGGCTTTCCAGCATGACCATCACTAATCTTTGAGAGTTCCTCTCCAACTCTGCTCTCTGAGTCCCAGCCCCTCTCAATCCCAGAGAACAAGCAGGTCCCAACATTCACACGTATGAACGTGGGGGAACACCCACTTTCTCCACTGAGTTACTATTATAAGACACTTTCATTTTACATGCACAATATGCACTAGCCATCTTTTAGATGTAATTTCTCTTCATAGAAGAAACGCGGACAAGGCTGGCTCTGGGAGGACGTCATGAAATGGGCGGATCCCACAAGGAGCGAAAGGCGGAGCCTCAGAGATTGAATTGTTTTACTTTGGGTAGGAAAACCAGCTTGTGAAAATAACTCATATTTCGTTTAAAAATAGTTCTTTAGTGCACCAAAGTAATATATTATTATACATATGTGGATATGCAGTACTCTCCCCTCATTCACGAAGGTTAAGGACAGAATACGCTGCGAATACGCCGCAAATGTGCCAATTATGCAAACAAGATTCCGCGTCTCGTCCCCGTCTCATCGCACACCCCTGTGGTCGAAGAATGTCCGTTACTGATCCATACTCATCAAAAACACTTCTGATCATGCTTTGAAACATTTAAAGAACATTGAGGTATTTCTCAATATAACAAGTTTTTTATTTTTATATTCAGAACCAAAGACTGTACAGCAGCGTACTTTATGATGCAGTTGAGGAGTTTCACTCTGTCTCTCTGTGCCTTAAAACCAGGACTGCATGCTTCCTCCTTCATTAAACAAGTGCGAGAGGTCATCTTCTTCAAGAAAAGGCCTGTTTCCTCCATAAACACCTGATGATATTTATTCTCCGCGATCATCGTCTTCAGCATATCAGGATTTATTTTGGGCCCTTCTGAGTCAGCTAATGCCATTTCTCTATGCAGGGGCATGAAGAGAGGATGGGCGGTAGCCAATTGGCATGCCCCCAACACCTCCTTTGGATGCAAACGTTTCATAGAAGCGTCTAGATTTGTCTGACTTTTTGTGAGAAACCGGAAAAGTCACGTGAGTGAAAAAAAACTGCGAACATGTAAAACCGTGAAAAAAGAATCGCAAATATGGTGGGGGACACTTGTTTACTCTGAAAGGTTAAAACCAAGTTAAAACTTTTGAAAAGGCTTTCAATTCTTTGCAACATTTAAAAATGTGATAGCTCTGGGATATTTTTTTATCGATTTGTCCTTGATTTAATTGTTCTGTGTCCGACGGTAGAAGTGTAAAAGTTTGTGCATTTACGATATCTGGGAAAATATAGTCTGAAATTGTAAATGTATTAAACTGGAAAAGGAAACATGGATGTGCCATTTGTTGGATGCGTTCATCTTTTTTTTAATTATTTTAAAAGCTCAAAACTTCTGTGATATTTACAGCCAATTGTACATTTCTGGCTACACGTACTATCATCTTGTACTGATCAAAGCAATGCTATTGGTTGTAAAAAGAATTTCTATAAAGGTTACAAATGTGTCAACACAAAAAAGCATCAGCTCAGATAATCAGTGAGCTATGGGAGTATGAGTCAGGACGAAATTGCTGCTCTACAAAGACGTCTCAAAGAAAGACCATAAACTGTGACACTACACTTCATTCCCTCACGAGTCTCCATGTCTTACCATTAGTGAAGCCATTAGTGACACAGTGTGAATGCTTCTGAAACACTTCCGCTGCATTTCATTGAATCCAATGAGACTTAGCATACCTGTTGGTCTAATTCACGTGTCAAAGTCAAGGCCCGGGGGCCGGATCTGGCCCTCCAGATCATTTTATTTTATTGTTATCAGTGTTATCTTGTGCTTATTTCTAACTTGTATAATTCTGACAAAATATATTAAGTAAGTAAGTAACTAAGTAAAATATTGAAAGTTATTTAGGTTTAAGTTGATTTATTCTGGAATAATATTTCTGCCTTTTTATTATTCATAATTATGTTAAAAAGTTATGGTTTTAAAGTTTCAAAAATGTACTATTAGTATGTTTAATAAATGTTAATCCTGTTCGGCCCGCGACTTAAGGTGTGTTTTGGATTTTGGCCCCTTGTGCGATTGAGTCTGACACCCCTTCTCTAATTGATATGCTATTGAAACTAATTCAACATTTCCTTTTCCAGTTTCCTTTTTTTTAATTTGCACAGAAACAATCACGATGCATCTAAAAGCTTTCCTTTAGTATTAAAAGAGGTCATTTGCAAAACAAAAACTAATTAGGGTGCAACTGTAGAGTTCTGGTTCTATCAGAACTAAAGCCTAAGCATGTCATCATTTCTTATGGCCTTACTGTAAGTTTGAATAGGAGAGAATTGTTAACTGAGCTGCTGCAGTTGCAATATAACCGGAGACTGGAATCAGTACAGGAATCAGGTATCATGGAGGCATCCAAATGAGAAAAACACAGAAGAAGTAAAAGAGAAAAATCAGTTTAAGGCAGCCATCTCCCCTTCCCCCCAAATTTCTCAAAGTGCTGTTAGCAGAAGGCATAGACACAAACCAATAACAGAAGCAGAAAATCAGAGAAGACAAGACACCAAAAAGAAGCATAAGAAGCACAAGTCTGGCTCTAAGGAAAAGAAACCTCAGGTCAGTGGCCAAGTGGAAGTGTTTGCTCTACCAGTAATTTCAAATTACCATTCTGGTCAAGAAGTCTAATTTATTGAACCAGTAATCAAATAAAAAGCTAAATCAACTGGGATGAGGAAGAAAAAAGTAACTATATTTAAAGTTCATTTGTTATGATATAATCTAACGGTGTACAGACGTATTTTGGATTGAAGTAGGAAGGAAAGTGTTAGCAGAAAAAGACACACAATTCTCAAAACTGCTGAAGTGTGTATAAACAAAAGATGTGGTAAAATGAGCACAACTGCTTTTGAATGGATTCATCCACTCTTTCAACAGAAGAGTTCCCTCATTTAAACACGTGATTGTGTTTTTGCCGTCTGTGCAGCCGCCCTTTGCTCTCAGGTGTGAGGAGTGGGGTCACCTGGCCTCTGTCTGACAGAAAATGCTATTTCAGGTCAAAGTACAGATGCTAAATTTAACATGAATTCATCCACTTTCCAGACATCTTTCACAAGGTCACCGAGCAAAGTGGGAACATTTCTGAGCCCGGCACAGAGACATTCAGCTGCAACATATTTACAATGAATGCAGTAATAAATGGTTTCAAAAATGAATCTGATGGTCAAATAAGCTGGTTTGTGGAGTAAGCTGAGCTGACTCATTGTGGTAAGTCAGTGACATAACTCTGACTTTACAGTACTGTTATGTTTCTGTGGCATATCAGGATAAAACAAAACCATTTTGTACTGGAGGATGAAGCAGGACCAAGCGTCAGGCAGCAGACTGTTAGCAATGTCACAGACCGTCTCACATAAAACCAAAGCTGCCAGCTGCTGCAGCAAACGACTGACTAGAAGCTCCAAGTAGCATGCACGCTGAATAATAATGGATCTGAGAAGATCAGAGAGAAAAGGGAAGAGACTCTGGTGCATTTGAGTCTTTGCTCACAAATGTATGCACAGACCATCTGAGCTCCATTAAAGTATAATTAAGACAAACTGCTGCTCATTAATTTTCACAGAACAACAGTGGAAACAAAGCACAGTCATGTGACCATCCATGTTCTCAACACATCCCTCCCACTAATTACCGTTAGCTTTGCCTCAAGCTGAATCCTTTGAGGATTGTCTTTAAATGTATGTAATCCTGTGGAAGACCATCTCCTCTGTCTTCATACCTCCAAGTTCTGTTTTATCTCCTTCAGTTTCTCCAGGAGTTGGATGTTTTATTGCCTCTTTTTTTTTTTTTTTGTGTGACTATTTTAATCAGTGCTGGTGGTCAATGTGATGTGAGTCTAGCTTAGGCAGCCTGGAGATCTCTGTCTGTCAACGGGCAGCAGTCGTCTCTATTATCCTACAAATCTTTGACTGCTTTGATTTCTCATAAATCAAATCTAATTGCAACCAAAGTTTCTTGAAAATAGAACTGTTGCTTGCGATAACACAATTTATAAAACATGTTGCTGCCTGAAATCTGCAAAAGTGCATGAAAATAATTACATGGGCGGAGAAGAGGGAGTGAAGAGGGCCAGCCCCTCACAGAGGACTTTACCAATTAATTGACTTCAGCAGAATAATGCGGTGTTTTCTTCTCCCACTCTTCATAATGGCTGCCACCTGACTGCTGCACAGTCAATTAAAATATAATATAAATTGACTTAAGCAGTCAGCACTTGGTGATTGGGTTCTCTCAGGACAATTAAATTAGAGGAAAAGCAAAGAATGGCATTCTGTGCTCATTTTTTTTCTTCATTTCCTGCTGTCACATTAATTTTTGTTATAGTCAGTAGCATGCCGCCTGTTATGGAAAATAGCTTATGGATGTTCATAATCATTTAGGTGTCTTGATTGTTCTGTGTATGCACCAGGGAGGCTATTTTGCCTGTAGAGCGAATCTGAAATGACTCTGTCTGTGTAGCAGCACAACTGATGGGTGTAATAACTCCATGCTCATCTGCACATTTCCACACAAACCCCTCCGCTGGAAATTTTGTCTGTATTATCTGTTTGGCAGTGATTGAGTGTGGCAGTAAAAAGGTAGTGAGAAAGACACGGGGATGTGGGATGATTGTCGGGTGGCTTTGCAGAGAGCCGGGTAATTTCCCCCTCCGCCAACTCAACGCTGTCGTTTGTCAGCCACCACTTTCACCGCTGGCAGCTATTGTGGCAACCACAGTCAATCATGCAGCTTACGAATCAGGACTGCAGTCAATGGCTATGCTTATGAATTTGAGCAGTCAATTGCTCAACACAGGAATCCACTGATACATCAAGCAGCCTCAACATGCTTGAATCCCAAGCAGTGGGTCATCCTGGAGGGAGCCACAGATTAATAGTTCAAATGCCTTAAATACAAAAGATGGTCCAGTTTGACAAAGTAGTCTGTTATCAGCTGGAAAAGATACTGAGCAAATCCTCATTGCTGGGAGTAGACCACATTAAACTGATTTAATGACACTTTTGAGAATTTTAAAACCCCACTATTAGAAATAAACAATTGACCACAAAGAAGAGAGATTGTGTTTTCAAATCATTATCTGGAAGTGAGTCGATTCGATTGATTGCCAATTGCAGAATTTGAAAAAGAAAACATATTTTAACGTCTTGAGACCTGGCATCCATATATAGAGGTCACATGTTGGGTTATATTACCAAAGTAGACAATTCTGCTTAACTCTGTGACTAGAGGGTGAGCTCAGATATTAGTTCAGGTTTTGAAGTCCCCCCATGACATTTTTTTCATAAAAGAAAAAAAATACAAAAATAATGTTTCCAGTAGTGTTTTAATTATGGTTATGGGATTTTTAACCATAATCCCACAACCTAAATGTCTTAAAAAGTCATTTTTCATGTTGATCTGAAGCCTCTGTTTTCCAAATCTCCTCTGAGGGGGCGTGGCTTTTGGAGCTGAGCTGAGTAGCCCCACCCCTGATCCCCCCCCCCCGTGTCTGATTATGTCAGCTCTGTGTCTCGCTAGCGAAGACTTTCGTGAGTGAAGATCTTCATGGACCAAACTTCCTCCAAAAGCCCCATTCTTTCTTCTTCCAGTTTACCAAAGACTCTATTAGCTAAGCGAACTAGACACACTAGGAACAGATGAGGGTTTAGTGCATGTGCAGCAGAGCTGTTGATGGAAAGAAGATCATTCATTCAAACAGAGTCTGTCCAAGACAGTTTGAATTCATTAAAAGGAGAAATACTCAGAAATGAAAAAAAAAAAAAATTCTTATTGCATTTGTTCTCTTTCAAAAGAAAAATGACACACAGACATGTTAAAAACTCTAAAAACAGGATTTTCATTGGAGGGAGACTTTAAGCACTTAAACATGTCAGGAATTCCAGGTAAAAACTGTAATCCTGAAGCTAAATCAGAGTTGAAAGAGTATCAACACAGACTGATGTAGGACCTGCAAGAGTTTACTTCACCTGCTGCTGACTGTAAATGATGTAAAATGTAATGCTGACTGGAATATGTCACAGCCTCAAAGGTGAACCTGCAGCTTTCAGGAAGACGATGTAAACTTCTGGCACATTCGCTTACCCACTCTCCTCCATCTGCATGGATGAGCGGTTCTTAGATATCTAGACAGTTTTGTTGTGGACTCTGCTCTAAAATATATTTTCATTTTGCAAAGTCTGCACTCAACTTTACAGTCTCCAATAACATTTGGTAACATTTAGATGCTGCTTTTTAATTGGTTTTTGATCATTTCCTTACTTTTTCTTTGGCGCCTCATTGGCTGTGTTGGTAGTGTTCTCAATGTTCTGGGTTTTACTTAACGGTATGAGTCTAGATTGTCCTCACATGGAGTTGGCCCAATGGTGCACCTAAAAATATTCTTGACATCTTTGCAGGTATGCAGGCTGAATGGAACAAACAACAGTTTGCACTGAGGGACGCTCTGTGTGCTGCTAAAGACAGGTGGGTGATTTTCAGATGGGAGTCAGGTGAGCGGCGTTCGGAGCTGATGGGAGATGTAGTGTTAATTCTCTGGAGACATCTCCGGTGACCAGAGAGGGAGACAGAGCACTGATCTCGACAATGTCGTGATCCTTCATTACATGCAGACTTCTAGTGGAGTATTTATCCGGAAAAATACACTTGAAATATAAAGCGCTGGTCATAATGAGAGTAGATTTCACTTCCAACACTGATCAGGAGAAAATATCCAACGTGGTCATCAACCACGTGATCAGGCCTGACTTTCAATCACAAGATTGGATCGGGACATCCTTTCTTCAAACTGTGAGTGCATGTGCTAGTAGCGGATAGCGACAGACCAGTGTGAACACCACGTGTTAAAAGCACGTGCCAGAACTCATGTTTAGCCCATTCTTGAAGGTGATCCTCATGTGTAAGTAACATTACAGGAGGTTTGTTGACAAACAACATATCACTACACAGAGAACCTGTGAAATCAGCTGAGTCAATGAACATGGAACTGTTACCCTTCCCCTCTCCCGTTATACCTCAGAGGAAAAGAAAACCACAAAAAACTTTACCAAATAATGACATTGGCCAATACAGCTCTCGGGATTTAAAGCATTATTCAGTTAAACCTGTAAATACTGTTAACTTTGTTTCTAAAGATTGGTGAAATTAGCATTTGTTTCACTTTTTGCATATGAAACATTGATATTCAATACACTACATGTTGTAATAGAGCATGTTTGGTTATTAAAAGAAGACAATAAGCCAGAAGCGGTTTACAGGACCCAATGTACTTAGTCCAAAATCTGGAGCAGAGCTTGGCAGAGGGTAGGAGAACGGGGTTGGCAGGCTTCTTAATGAGTCCAAGTTGAGCTCTACGGATAACTGACGATCTGGCAGTGAGTGAGTGAATGAATGAGCAAGCCTTTTACTGCTGATGGTGGTGAGGGACGTGGCTCCACATGTGTGGGAGGTGTGGCTTGTTGAGACAGATCAGAGCAGGAACACGTAAAGCAAGAAAAAAAAAGACCGGAGGAAGATAGACCCAAGACAGAAAAACTGGAGAACCCAACACTATTTTGACCAATCAATATATTTGAACAAATAAGAAGAAAATTATAAGTGGAATCCAATCCAGAACGAATTCTGCTGAGCCTTACAGATCAGAGCAAATCAGGCATCTTCAGGTTGGTTTGCTTTAGGTCACAATACAACCGTTCTGACATTTTTTTGTGAGTAATAAAATAAAGATGTATATGTTTTGTTCATGTTTTAAAAGTGGCAGAAAATGTGGGCCCACAGTTTCTGTGGTGGCCACACCTGTGTTTGCCCACATTAGCTTAAGCTGCCTGGTGGACAGCCTAGAGTGCTAGCAAGCTCCGCTGTAACGAGCTAGCGAGCTCCACTCTAGCGAGCTAGCGAGCTCCACTCTAGCGAGCTAACGAGCTCCACCGTAGCCAGTGTCGCTACGTTTTCTGTATGTAGAAGTCTATCTGTTGCACCGCTCACCCCGCATGCGTCAACCAGAAGGCCCTAACACCGTTCACCCATTTATGACAGTCATTTCCAAACAGTAAAATTCCGTAATCACAAGATCTTATATTTTTCTCAACAATCGAGAGCTTATCCCAACTTAATTACAGTGCAAAAATAAAAAAATAAAGAAAAAGAAAACGCCACCCACATGCAATACTGTATAATCGTATCTTGTTTGCATTACAGACATAGGAAAATCTCAATGCTACGCGATAGAATGACAGACATAGTTTGTTTGAGAATGGCAACAGATAGACATGTGACATACGATATGTGACAAATGTGACATACGACAGCCAGCTAGCGAGCTCCACTGTAGCAAACTAGCGAGCGAGGGAGCCCCTCTGTAGCGAGCTCAACTGTATCGACCTAACTGACTGAGTGCCCACTTAAGTCTATGTGAGCAAACACAGGTGAGGCCACCACAGAAACTGCAGAGAAACCCAATTGGGTCCCCCATTTTCTGCCGCCCGCTTGGCCCTGCTGGCTGGGTATTTCTAAAACAATTGACTATTTTTTAATTTTCCTTACAACCATTTTTTAGAACAATTTAAAACACAATATGCTAATTTAACGGCTTTTCCAAAGTTGAAATAAAATAATTTATACAAATACTGACGTGTCTTTGCAA
>NC_050529.1:3272469-3279256 GCF_002922805.2 Oryzias melastigma
AGAAACCCAATTGGGTCCCCCATTTTCTGCCGCCCGTATTTCTAAAACAATTGACTATTTTTTAATTTTCCTTACAACCATTTTTTAGAACAATTTAAAACACAATATGCTAATTTAACGGCTTTTCCAAAGTTGAAATAAAATAATTTATACAAATACTGACGTGTCTTTGCAATAATGTACATTTTATGGTAACAAACAAACCAGTTGAGAAATTCCAGTTAAGAACCAAAATACAGAGTATAACAAATGGCCTTATCACTTCTAAGAGCAAGAAATGTGGAAATCAAGATTCAGAAAGCTCCATTTTAAATATTTTACATTTTATGTCAGATAATGTATTATTATTATTGAGGCACAATATGAACGTTCAGCCTGTTAATATTATATGATCATTGTTCTTTACAATGCTGGTATCTACATTCATTTCCCTCTCCTTTAATTAAATTTCCTGCATTTATATTTGATAATCAACACTTTAGTCAGGTGCTCCACGTGTGTACTGCTACCATACACACCTGTTGGATCAATAACACCGCTAGATATCTGGGTCAGGAGCTGCACCTGCATGTGACCTGTATGAGTTCTGCGGGTTTTTGGGTTGTCCGGGTCCGTGGAGGGTCGTAGAGAGGAGCAGCCACATCTTCCTGAGAGGACATGTTTCCCAACACACCCTGCTCTGGTATATTCTAATTGGGCTGGACACACCTGAAGCAGGTAATCCGTCTGGAGGCATTGATCAATGGATATCTGGAAATCATGCAGACACTGCAGCCTTTGTGGCCTGGAGTTGCCAATCCCTGATCTAAACAAAACTAAAAAAGCTCCTCAAATTTTATTCCTGTTTTTATTTGGGGCGTTAAGCTTATGAACACGCCGAAAAAAGGAAAACGGGATTGCTAGCTTAGCGCTAAACTGGTGCTTTTTAATGACGTCATCACTTTCTGCCAAACAGCATCTCCGCCCCCACTGTCCCATTCTATTTTTCTATTGATCTACAACGGATGGGGGCCCTCAAAAGGAACGGGTTGGAACTGTTTAATGGGTCAATTTTACACTGAAAAAGCTCAAAATATGGGACGTACCGGAACCAGAGAAAAGAGGCTTAATGCCGTTATGACATGAGGGCAGTTGTGACTAAGACCTCAGGAGTTGAGAATCTGTTAAATGTTCTTTTTCTTTGAAGTCTCGTCTTCTGTTCCATCCTGGCTCTTTTATGGACAAATCAAGTTATAACTGAAACCAAATGTATGTCATTTGATGTATTTGTTTTCTCTCTGGAGTGGCTTGGTGGGACCACTGCTCTATAGCTGAGATCTGCCTCGGAAATTCCCATTAGGTTTCTAAGTTTGTCACCTCTCTCTTCATTGCTAAAGGTTTCCGCCCCTCACACCTGTGCAGAAAACCAATTAACTCATACTACCACACAATCAGTTTTGACATTTTTAGATTGGCAGGAGTTCATAAGAGATTTGCCTCTGAGTTTTCTCCCCGTCAGTGAGAGCTCCGTTGGCGTGCTCCCATGCAAGCTCACAGCCCCAAGCTAACATCAGCTGTGCAGAAAAAAGGGTGAGCAACACTGCAGTTTGAGCCAGATGCCAGCTCAGACGATGGGGTAAACAAAGATCTACACGAGAGGGTGAGGAGGAGGAGCCTGGTGGAGAAGTGAGATTTTGCCCCCCCCCCAATGACAGTTGCTGCGTCACAAACTGCTGGTTTTCATTTCCTCTTGATCCAATACGATCTGAATAGGGAAATACTCAGAAATGCAGTTGTATTATTAAATTGTTAAATTCATGTCTTCCATCACAAGAAAAATACTACCAGAACACGTTAAAACCCCCAAAAGCACCATTTTCATGGGAGTGGGTCTTGATCAGACCAATGCAGAACCACAATACACAACTGTGCTGCATTTTTTAGTCAATGCACAACTATAATAATAATAATAATACATTTTTTTGTTGGGCACCTATCAAGGAACTCAAGGTCACCTTACAGCTAAAAACATACAGATTTATACAATAGTAATACCCACAGAATGTTTGGTAGGTTTTATTTCAAGCCTGTTTTGTTTCTTTGAGAAGTGCACAGAATCCACCAGATGCTGCACTTATTTTTTAATAAACTCAGGATAAATCTGTGATAATAGGTTGGACATTTTTCATGTGTTTGGCAGTTCAGTCTTATCCACGATTTTTTTAAATCACCATCTGTTTCCTCTGGCTGCAGAGACAACTGACCAGCCAGCCATGAAACACTGCAAGTACACAACTGATGCCATGTCATGGCAGCAAGCACAAATGAGATGTAATCTCAGCCGCATGATGTGAACTTGTAATCTAGAGACAGAGACGAGTGGATGTGCTGCTTTCCAGAATGGCTTTGGAACAAACTGCCGCTGTGTGCGCGCACACTTCCTGCACAACCAACTGTTGACTCTGTTTGAAAGACCACAAAGAAACATGTTGTAAATTAAATGTTCAATCTTCTTTCCTGAAGTGCACCTTCCTCTTGTGCTTTCAGATGTACGGCGTTTGCAGCGTGAGGTTAATGATGTAGATATTGAGGTGCTGAGTTTGGAGAATGATGCATCATTCCCTGGTGTGAGAAAACCAGCTCTGACCACCTGTTAAGTCCACCTCTGCTGTGGAGGACACTGAACTGACTAACTTTCAACAACAGCTTTCTGAGGGTAAATGGATTATTTTCCATCAGAACTGTCTCCCAATCTGCCTCCACAGATCACAAATACAATTTCACGACTCTGAAGTTGAATGACCAGTGCACCTGCCACACTTCATACAGTTCTGACCTCATTTTCCAACAGATCTTTGCTGCTGATTGGGTTTGGGGAGATCTGAAAATGAGCTTTCTGTTAGTTTACTGCTGTTGTTGCATGCACCTAAAATATTCCACAAGAGTATAAAATTGAAATAAAATTATATTTACCATATATTTTCAAGCAAAAATGAAAGATTTCTTACATTTCTTCTTTCCTCGACAGCTGTCCGGCCTCCCACAAGACCTCACCCGGCCAATCCCATTAATGAGTCTACTTTGCAGGATGTTTTCAAGATGTTTTCATTTGCTTTTTTTTATCTTCAAATTTCCGTCTTTAGATTATCTTAAAAAAGATCCCCAAAAAAATGGTGCAGTAAGTTAAAAAGTTAATGTTTCAAACCATAAAACAAGTCTGTATCTAATCATGTTAATCTGTGCGGTTTTTAGAGCAAATGTGAGACATTTCTTCCTCAGTGGTGAAGTGCACAGCAGATGTTTCTGAAACTCAATTTCAAACTTGATTTGATCTGATTCAGTTACTACATTTATGTTAGTTTCAGTTAGCTGTTATAATATGAACCCTGTTACATGCTACTGTTGCGTTTAAACTCGGCCATGAAAATTGTATTTATTTAAAAAAAGTTTCCAGTAGTCTTTTCTATTATGATTATGAAGTTTTTAACCAAAATACCACAACCCAAATGTCTTAAAAAGACATTTTTCATGTTGATCTGAAGCCTCTGATTCTAAAATCTCCTCTGAGGGGGTGTGGCTTTTGGAACTCCGCCCCTGATCCCCCTGTCTGATTTTGATAGTTCTGTGTCTCTCTAGCGTAAATCTTCACCACTGCTACATAAAAACATCCATCAATCTGGATAATGTTCAGCCGTATGGTTCTGATCCGGATGTCAGCTGGACGAGGAAGTGAAGATCTTCATGGACAGAACTTCCTCCAAAATCCTGATTCTTTCTCCTTCCAGTTCACCAAAGACTCTTTTAGCTAATTCTCCAATGTTTATTGACTGTGATCAATACATTCAATCATTGGTTTCTCAGAGTTCTTGATAAAATAATCAAAGCTAACATCAAAATGCTCTTTCATTGATTTACAATCCTTTCCAACTGCGGTCAAATGAGCCGCCGTTCACATTTCCGTGGTCACATCAAGAAGCTCCGTGGAGTCTGGTGGAGATTTTCCAGCGTTCTCAGTCCTGCTACCGTAAGTATTGGATGAAACTCACACCAAAAATCCAGTGATGCTGATTTGACCACAGAAATGTGAACGGCGGCTCATTTGACTGCAGTCAATGTGTAGATACCATCTTCTCTAATCCAGCACCTGACAAAATCTTTTCCTGTTACATTTTTTCTAATTCATCAGAAAAATGCCAGACATACATGTTAAAAACTGAAAAAATTGATTTTCATCAGAGGGGGACTTTAAGGTGCCAGATTTGATTGAGAAGATGAGACTTTTATTTCGTAAGGGGCAACACCCTACTTAAGAGAAATATTGTAGTCTAAAATAATAAAGCAATTAAGTTAAATTGTTGAAGTTGGTATAAATCAAACTGTTCGTTGTCATGACGACATCAAAGCTCGACTAGGACTGAACTTTTAGACTAAAGGTGGTTCACCTGAGACAGAAGCGGTGGAGGAAAGCAGCAGCTGCAGCTTTGACTTGAAGGTTCAGGAGAACATTAAGTCTGTGGAAGAACTTCAGACCAAATGCAGCTGAAGTTCTGATGGTCTGCAGGTTCATGCAGCCAAAAACAAAACTGTAGATGAGCAAGTGTGCTGGAGTCAAAGTTCAGTCTATAGCTGGAAAATGGATCAAATGATCAGAAACAAAGAGAAGGAAAAATTGTGACGCGCTTGAAAAACGTTAAAAAGAAATCTCTGACAGTTACAAACAGATTAAGTATATCAGAGAATAACATTGGTCTTGGCACAAAACTATGTTACTCTGGGAAACTTAAAATAAGATAACGACCAAAAATGAAGATTCCCTCTCTGCTTCCTGACTCAGTGACTCAGTATCACTGATCGAGCTCCCAATTCTCTCCCTGACTCAAGTCTGAGCTGCTCCAGAGTGTGAGAATCACCTTTTGACCTCACAGGAGGATTAAGCTCTCAGCCAATGGCTGGAAGGACTCGCCTTCAGGGGGAGCTGAGGGTTTCCATCAGAAACTGTTAAGCTATTTAAGAAAAGTAAGAAAAGCCTGTTTCAAAAGTTTTTTTTTGTAACATCAAATGTATTTCATAGTAAAGTCAGAGGGAATGTGAAAACACAAACAATCATGAAATACTTGTGTGATGAAACACATTTGCATAATTTTGAAACAAAAGTGAATTTAGATGAAACAGTTCAAACATCAGCATTCAAGTTCTTCATGAATAACAATTAACCACAAAGTTATTACTCATTGAGAACATACACACTCCATGCAGTTTATCAACACATGATTACCAGTAATGTTGTTTTACCCACTAAACATGAGACATCATACGGATGAGCAGTTTCAGTCTAAATTTAGATTTACCCTGTCAAAAGCCAGTTCTGGACGTCTCTATAACAAACTAACTATGTTCACTATTTTGACCTCTAAAAATGACCTCACTTCAACGTCAATTCACATTTAAGATTTGAACTTCAGATTAACATCATTATTAGGCTTTATTGGCTTTCAAAATAAAATACCAAATGTGGACGCACATTTTTGGGTGCACCACACGGTTTTACACAACGTAAAATGGTTCTTGGACAATAACTCACTATATCTATGATAAAATTAGTTGATTATGTCATACCCGAGCTATTGTATAGAAATTTGGGTACAACTTATAAAACATATATTAATCCAATTTACATATTACAAAAAAAAAGCAATAAGAAATATATTTTTAAAAGTAATCATAGGGACCTGTCTAATCCATTATTTATAAAAAATTAAATGATTAAAACTCATCTAGTTAACTTTATTATTGTAAAATGTATGTAAAGAGTAAATATGAAATGGCTTGCTCCTAATCTAATGAAAAGATTCATGAAAAAAAAAGTAAATTTAATCTAAGATATTTATCAAACCAAAACACAGAGTACTTTTGAAGGACTGATGTGCATCAGTATATGGAGGAAATCAATTAAATGAATTGAGCAAAGAAATTAAAAAAGCCACAAAACTACATTAAAAACAGTATAATCAATGACTGCAAATCGAAAGAAAACTTTAATCATTGTTCAAAACTTAAAAAATATCATCAGGCTCAGATAATTCCGGGTACAGAAAACAAGAAATTCTCACCAATGCAACATGAAGTCTACCCCTTTTTCTACTGCCTTAACACTAGAATTCCTAAGTCTGCGCAAATTTGCGCAGGGAAGAGTTCCCCTCCTCTAGTCCGAGAGCCCATTGTTGTGTCATGGTGGGTCACTGATGAGCCATTAACTTGCCCATGTATATGTTAATGCAGCATGTAGTACCTAATGTGTATTTGAACTAACAGGTTGTGTGGGGGTTGGAGTTACCTGATGCATGTGGACAAGTATTGGCTTTCCTGCTTTTACTCACATTTGAACTAAAGTTCCATCTCATTCCTAACACAGAGTTCAATATGATGTTGCTCCACCTTTTGCTGCTATTGCAAATTCAACTCTTCTGGGAAGGCTGTCCACAAGGTTGAGGAGAGTATTTATAAGGACTCTGGATCATTCTTCCAAAGGCTCATTGGTCAGGTCACACTGATGTTGGTGGAGAAGGTCTGGCTCTCAGTCTCTGCTCTAATTCATCTCAAAGGTGTTCTATGGTGTTCAGTTCAGGACTCTGTCCTCCACGTCTTTATGGACCTTGCTTTGTGCTCTGGTGCACAAAAATGTTGGAAGATGAAGGGCCCGCTCCAAACTGTTCCCACTAAAGTTGGGAGCATTGTCCAAAATGTTTTAGCCTCCTGAAGCATTGAAAGTTCCTTTCACTGGAACTAAGGGGTCTGAAAAACAAGCCCA
>NC_050529.1:3280596-3289157 GCF_002922805.2 Oryzias melastigma
ACCTTCTGAATGTGAGTCCGCAGCCATAACCACTTGACCGTCTAGTGGCGGAATCTGGAATGCATGTCAAACTTAAATTTTAACCTGACATTCTGCATTGCGATGTCAGGAAGTCATTGTTGATGGTTAAAAGGCATTTGTCTGTGTTAAAAATATTTCTTTCACCTGCATTGAACAGCTTTGAGGTAAAAAGAAAATTTTAAAGTAAAAACAAATATTTCATGTGGACTTATCCTGAGCGGGATTCGAACCCATGACCTTTTGAATGTGAGTCCGCAGCCATAACCACTTGACCGTCTAGTGGCGGAATCTGGAATGCATGTCAAACTTAAATTTAAACCTGACATTCTGCATTGCGAAATCAGGAAGTCATTCTTGATGGTTTAAAGGCATTTGTCTGTGTTAAAAATATTTCTTTCATCTGCATTGAACAGTTTTGAGGTAAAAAGAAAATTTAAAAGTAAAAACAAATATTTCATGTGGACTTATCCTGAGTGGGATTCGAACCAATGACCTTTTGAATGTGAGTCCGCAGCCATAACCACTTGACCGTCTAGTGGCGGAATCTGGAATGCATGTCAAATTTAAATTTAAACCTGACATTCTGCATTGCGAAATCAGGAAGTCATTCTTGATGGTTTAAAGGCATTTGTCTGTGTTTTATAGCCTTATTTATAGAGGTCAACAGCCAAAAAAAGTTGGTTTACTGTGTGGTTACCCTTTCAGAGGCTCTCCAGGGCTGTGACTTTCACCATCCACTGCGAGAGCAGCGCTTGAATGATACTTACATGTCTCTGTGATTAAGTTTGATGACTTGGTGTCCAGCATTGGTCCAAAGAGGGGAAAAAAATAAAAGTAAGAATAAAATTAGAGCAGCTTTTTACTATTGGGTCCATACAAAATGGTCATCAAGTCGCCCTGGGCCAAAGCTGAATCTCAGATCCTGTTTGGAACACATGCGTTATATCAACTTTGCACATCAAGCACATGGTTGTAAAGTCTTGATCATATGTTTTAGTAAAAAAAAACAACTGTGCCAAATAGCTCTTTGTCATTTATTACAGTTAAAGATAAAAGGAAGACAGTGACAAACATCAAAATATACGTCACACATATGACTGACAGAGACTGGGAGAAGTTTATAACACAGCACTCTAAATGAGTCCTTGTTGTAATGGTCAGAACTGGTAGCATCTCTTCGTCTGCTCCTCTCTGTAAAATACAGAAGGGCTAAGAAAAACCTGCTGAGGGGAGAGGGCAGGGGAAAGAGCGTTCCCTCTCCTGTGGAGATTTACTGATCTGTCACCACTTTATGTGGTTGAAATGGAAAAGAGAATTGGGCTATGTTTACAGCATCATAAACCTTTCTTTTAAACCCAAGGACTTTGCCACCCTGAAATTGTAGCATGGTACCCATAAAACGGAGGGTAACACTGTCTTTAAATCTGATGAAACATTTATCGATTCCTTTTAGATCTTGTTTTATTTGCTCTTCTTCTCGCTCCTGGGTTAATAGAGGCGAATCAGAGGACAAAAGAGAGAGTTTATTGAGGCCAGAAATGACAGGGGAATACGCCTCTTTCAATTGAAAGGTTTCGCACGTCACAATAACATTAAGTATCACACCAGAACTTAGAAACACCAGAATGCAACCTCAAACAACAACTTGTGATCTTGTGGACTTTATTTATCCACCAAAATCTACGTCAACATGGAGAAGCCCTGAGAGCAAAATTTATTTCTCGATTTGAGGCTGAACAACTGCCTGAGGGGCAATCATTTCAAGTAATAGTTTTTTATTTACTTCTCTGTTTGAGTCATTTTCTGAGAAATCTTATTTAATCATTTACAAATTCTTGTGTTATTCCACATGTTTGTGTTGTTTGAGGCCCCGATTCCATTTCATCCTTAGTCTTTAAGGTTAGTTTACTGACAGATTAAGTAACTGTAAGTGGATCTCAAGGCTCCTTATTTTCTCTCAGACTCAAACATTTGCTCACGTTCACATACACACTGTGGAGCGTTGCAGAGGTAAAAACCAAACTGAGGCAGTATTGATGAAAATTGGCAGAAAAGAGCAACATTTTATGTTCAGTTGAAGAACCACTGACCTCATTGAAGCTGGTTCCATCTGTGTGCAGCTTTACTCTGTTTGGTTCTGACTTTGTTCTACTAGCAGATCACAAATCGGACCTGCTGGGTTTGTGATCTGACAGGTATTTGGATCCAATACCACAAATTTATGTATAAATCAGCTGCAGCTTTAAAGCAGTTCTGTATCAGAATAGTTCCCAGTCTAAAGGTGCTTTCACACCGAACACAATTTGTGCGACAAATTTGCGTGGCCCGCCCCTCTTTTGCTGCACTGCAAATTCTCCGCTCATCGCTTGCCAAAAAATGTGTTCCTGATCTCGACGCTCATAATCTGCTCATAATCTGTCATAATCTACCTGTAGTTTAGATTTTCTCCATCTGCGTTCAGATTTCCAAGAATCTCTTTTTCCATTCTTTACGAGAATGGAATTTCTCCATGGAGATTTTTTCCTACCAGAGATCACCTTCACCTTACTGGGAGCAATACTATCCATGATATTTGACATGATGGAATTAAAGTTATTAACAAGTTCGTTGACTGAATCCCCTGAGAGGGGAGGAGTCTGAGAGAAAATCTGATTGAACATCTCACTAGTATTTTCAGTTATATACCGTTTTGTGATCTCCTCCCTCAAAACATTTGTGTGTACTGGAATTGTGCTCTCACAGAAAACACAGCAGTGATCAGACAGACCTAAATCACATACAGTAACCTTAGAGATGTTCAGACCTTTGGAAATCAATAAATCAAGAATATTCCCTCTGTTGTGTGTGGGCTCTGTTACATGTTGAGTCAACCCGAAATTGTTCAGAGTGTTTATCAGGTCCTTAGTAGCTTTGTTCTCAAGATTTCCATAATGGATGTTAAAATCTCCAGCCATGATTATACAGTCAAAATCAAGACAAATTATAGACAGCAGTTCACTAAACTCAAGGTTAAATTCTGGACTGTATCTAGGGGGAGGTAGATATTTATAAATATGGTTTTGAGTGAGGCCTTCAGCTGTAGGGCTACATATTCAAAACATGGAAAGTTTCCAAAAGATAAATTTTTACACTGAAACATTTCATTGAACAAAACTGCAACCCCCCCGCCCTTTCTGCTTGTTCTTTCCTCACTGATAACACCATAATTGGGAGGAGCTGACTCTGTGAGAACTGCACCCCTGCTATTCTCATCTAACCAGGTTTCAACTAAAAACATAAAATCAACTTTGTTCTCAGTGATAAAATCATTAATTAAAAATGTTTTTCCTGCTAAAGACCTGACATTTAAAAGTGCTAACTTGAGAGGTCTAGAAGTAATAATATGTTCATTTACCTTCTGTTTCTGGAAATGCGCACAAGAAATGTTTACCTCTTTTAAAATCCTTTGTCTGCGTTTTGGCCAGATTACATTCCTCCTGTTAGTGACAAGTACAGAAACGGTGTGTGTTCCTAGAGAACAGGGTCCCAGGTTTTTCTGGAGAACATCACGACTGTTGGTATTTTCCCAGCCTGGACCCTCAACACATCAAACATCTGACTGCAGGGACAGGATATTCTACTTGCATGCCTTCCTCCTCTGCCCCTCTCAGGAAAATAAAGAGTCCATGCCCACCTGACATGAGTACATCAGTATGCAGCGTTCCCGTGTTTAACCCTTGTGCTCTCTTATGGGGTCCAGATGACCCAAGACTGACATTAACGTGTTATCCATCCCATGACAAATGTGGAGGAAGATGGACAGGATTTCATGTCTGACACTGACACCAGTGAAAATCAAAAATCATTAAAAAATAAAAATGTTCAGCGTGCTGTCTTATGAGGTTCAGATGTCCCCACTCCCAACGTCAACATACCAAGGATAGAAGTAGAGATATTATTGTGGAGGTTCCTAAAAAATAATCAACAATAGCTGAAATCCCAGAAGTAGGATTTTAAAGCTGTAAAACTCACCACATACTTTGAACTCTTTTCTTTGACAGATGCAAACATTTTCAGACACTTTCAAAGTTAAAACAGTCATAGAACAATAAGTCCAGGATTGTAGAATGGAAACAAAGATATGATCATGGTCAAAGACGCAGACTGTAGAAGTTACACAACACAGAAAACATTGACAAGATCAACAACCAATTACGATGCAGAACTTAGTGCACTGTTAAAAAAAAGCATGCAAAGTTGCACTTAAAAAAATCTGTGCAACAGCAAGACAATGAAAGGTGAACCGCGGTACAAGTCATTCTGTCTTTTAAAAGGTACATTTAAAAAATGTTTAAAAAGTTTCAAACTCTACTTATCCACATTTCCATTTAAATCACATAAACGTGTTAGCATACAGAAAGTAAAGTCCCACTCCCATTATCTTTTGATCGATTTTCAAATCATTCCCAGTAGTCTTTTAATTATGATGATGCCATTTTTAGCCAAAACCAACCAACCTGTGTCGTTTTTTAGGACGTAGTTTCTCCAGAGCGGCAGGAGCTCATGAGAAATTCACCTTTGAGTTGTGGGCGTGGTTGTTGGTGCTGTGTAAGCATGCCCTCATTTCCCATCAGTCCTTTATTTACACTCTCTCCTGCTAGCATACAGTCCCTTATTTCCACAACCTGACCTTAAAGGTGCAACAAAAATGGTGAACAATACTGAAGCTGTCCAGCCGTACAGTTCAGATCCAGATTCCAGCTGAGACGAGGAAAACAAAAACATTCATGGATTTATTTGTCTGACAGTGGATGAGTCAGAATGGGGCGAGGCAGATAGCTTGTGCACCGCCACTTGAAGATTTTACATTACATCTAAAAGCTTTTTTTAAATGGCACTCTTTCATCTGTTCCTGATTCGCAACAATTTTAATAAATAAAGAAATACTTAGAACACAATTTTAAGCTTAATTGTATAAATGTCCTCCATTATGAAAAAAATCCACAAGAGCATATTAAAAACACCAAAAACACTATTATCATCTAAGTGAGTCTCTTATCCATGACCTTATTAAAGCTAAATTTATGCTTTTTTATTGAACATGCCTTAGTAATTTTTGTAACATTTGTCTGAAAACCCAAATGATAAGACATTCTGCTAAAAAAAAAAGATCAAGATCAAAATGAGAGTGAGGAGCACAGCAGGACGGTCTTCCAGACAGCAGAGGGCGGTCTCGGCAGTTAAATGTAGAGAAGTGAGACAACAGTTCCTAAAAGTAGACACACAAAAAAGTCCAGGGAGAGTAGATGAGAGGGCAGCAGCTGCTGAGAACTACATGAAGGGAAAATCAACACTAGGTCAGTGACAAGATATGCATAGGAAGTCTAATCCAGAAAACAAGTCCAGGTCTGAGCACAGAAACCAGGGAACAGGTAAAACTCATCCAGGTCAGGACCAAAACAAACAAACAATTAGTAATAATAAAAATGACAGGCTACAGTCATGACATGTTTAGCTTTTCATTTAGCTTTACATGAAACAGCAATTAGCACAAATGTACCTGTTCAGTTCACCCTTGTGACTTTTCAGTCTAGCTAGTTGCTTTGACAATTGTTGATGTATTTTTGTACTGTTACCTGGTTCAAATCCCAGATGAGTTTTCCTCAGTTTTCCTTAGTTTTTTTTTTTTAACAGTCATATCTAAAAACATGCTTTATATGTTGGTTTGTGACACTTAAGCTGCCTGTTAGGTGTGAATGGGAGTAAGTGGTTCTCTTTTGGCTCATCAATGGTCTGGCATCCTGAGATAGCTGGGACGGGCTCCAGCAACCCCAGTGACCACTCCAACTATATTTTTTCTATTGTAAAATCGTTCCCAGTGGTCTTTTAGTTATGATTATGCAGTTTAAGATGTATAGTTTCTTCAGCGCAGCAGGAGCCATTTACAAATTTGAGAGTTGTGGGTGGGATTGTTGGTACAGAACTTAGCATCGGCTAATTTCTCATCAACTCTTTGTTTGCACTCTCTACAGCTAGCTTATAGCACCACACAAGCCCAAGCTAACATTATTGTAGCAAAAAAAAAAAAAAACTGCAGCAATATTGGAAGTATTCAGCCGTATGGAAAACGAAGAGGTCCATGCATCGATTTGTCTGCAGGTGAATGCATCAGAATTAGAGCGGAGCAGGAAGACTATGGCCCTCCATCATAGTTACTGCATAACAAATCCAAGCTTTTTCAAACCACGGGTTTCTATCTGCTCCTGAACCAAACCAATTTGATCAAACAAGTACTCAGAAACACAGGTTTTATTTTATATTTGTGAGAAAAATGCTATAAAGGACATTTTAAAATTGACATTTTCATTGGGGTAGGACTTTAGGACGTCTTGAATAGATGAAGGAAGTCATGTATGAATAATTTCAGACAGAGCCTAAAACTAAGAGGTGAGTTGGCCTGAAGGATTTCTGTTTTTCTTTGGTGTAGTGTTTTGAGACTGTTGTAAACTGGTACTTTACAAATAAATTGAACCGGATTTCCTGTTTTCAGTTGAAGGACAATTGTAGACTTTATTTCTATTCAGCAAAATTAGCCATTTCTTTATTACTTTTCACTAATAAATACAAAAAAAAAGCATTTGGATCGTTCAATTAAAAAAAAGAGAAACAAATGGAAAATGATTTCCACTGAAATGTCTGATTATTTACTCTGTCTGTTCTGCTCTGACTGTGAATAAAACATCCTCCGCCTTTCCATCCTTCACCCTTTGTTAAGCTTTTCACTCTTCACTTGGATCCAACAATGAATTTTCAGCCGCTTCAACAGCCTAATGGCCTCTTTCATTAAGTCTTCATCTTGTAATTTAGATTAGTACTCAAGCACATCAGAAAATGTGGCAGTTTTTTGACTTTTTCTTAGCCCCATAAAAGGAAAATTAGGGATTTGCTTTGGTCCACCTGTCCATTCATGTAATATCTAACCATAACTGGCATTTTACAGAATTTGTGAAACTCTATTTTGTGCTGTATAAAATAGTTTTGTTCCACAACAACAGTGATTAAACTGTCCAATTATTGGTGTAACTGAGTCACACACAGCTCCTATAAGGAGTTATGGGAGTTTTAATTACAGAATCTGGCAGGAGGTTTACCTCCTTGTAACAATAACCTGAATGAGCCAAAGTAGATGAAGGTGCTACTTTTTATTTATTTACATATTAATTTGGTCCCACATGTTGTTTGCCATGTTTGTTTGAATCTAATGGTTTCTTCATTAGCTTCATTTCTTCTTTCTGAGGTCATGGTTCTCCACTGGGGAAAGGTGGGTGGAGCTCTCCTGCCTCAGGTGGAGGAGTTTAAATATCTCGGAGTCTTGTTCATGAGTGAGGGAAGATCAGAGTATGAGAATGACAGGAGGTACTAACCATTTTCAGCGCCTTCCTCATTACAACTCCCATCAGCCACCGCTTCAGTCTTCTCTATGCACAGCTGATCATCATCATCATCATCATCATCAGAACCACCAGTATTCATACTCACTCCAGCCTCAACTTCAGTGTGAAGTCTTAATTGTGTTTATCTGTCAGTCTGAGCAGGTTTCCCCAGTTTGATTTTTTTTTTTTTTACCCACGCATGTTTATTCATTCCTCTGCCTCGCCTTTGTGTTTTTGACCATTGCCTGACTTTTGATGCTATTTCTTGCCCCTTCTCTGTTCCCTTAAACTGTTTGCACATGGATCCTAACATCTCAGCGTCTTTGTCACGTAGTGTGTTAGATTGATTCTGTTAAGAGTAATTAAGAGAATTTGGATGACGTCACAGTGGTGCGGCACAGTAGACCATTGACAGTCTAATCCAGTGTTTTTCAACCTTTTTTGAGCCAAGGTACATTTTAACCATGAAAAAAATCCCGCGGCACACTAGCATCCAAAAGGTAAAAAATGTTAGTCTGTATTGATGTACAGTCATTGCACAATCTAGTGTACATTATTTTATATAAGTGGGAAGCATCATTGCAGTGCAGAGGTGCTGTCACTTTAACCCAGTGTTTCTCAATCTCAATTCTCTTTTACACCCCCCCTCCCAAGAACAACTCAACACCTCCCTCCACTAAAACCTTCTCCAGCAAATATTGTCGGCATCATTAGTCAATTTGCTCAAGTTAAACGTATATCTAGTAAAAACAGTCCACATTTATTATCATTAAAGAATGATAAAAAAATAAAATAAAATAAAAAACAACTACTAAATAATCAGTTTTTATGAATGTTTTTTTTTTTTAAAAATACTTCCAAAACTATCAGACAAAGTAAAAACTACGGTCTTTCCTGGTTTCTCTCAACAATAGTGATGAATTCTTGCTCTTCTCAAGATTCAGTTCTTTTGCATTGGCTCTCTGAAAACAGCGGCTCTTTCTGCTACCAAATGGATTTTTAGGTTGTTTTTGCTATATTTATTTTATTATCAACTACTATGTAGGATTATGGACAAAATCCAAGATGTAAATATGATTTTATTCATATAAAGTGTAAATTCTTCTTCTTCTTTTCCTTTGGGCTTTT
>NC_050529.1:3291103-3296588 GCF_002922805.2 Oryzias melastigma
TGCCCTTCCTGACACAACCCTCTGTATTTATCCGGGCTTGGGACCGGCACAATGAGACCCTGGCTTGGACCCCCTCGTGGCTACATTGTAAAGTGTAAATTATGTATATGCTGTTATTTATCCCTTCCAGATAAAATGTACAAAATGAATGATAAAAGAACTAACAATTAACTATTCAGTTTTTAACTCTATATATTTTAAGCTTTCTTTTCCTTTTAAACACATTTGAAGTGAACAACACAAAACTCTGCAACCACAACCCAAATGCAAATTAAATTGTGCAAAACCCACTAAATCAAGACTTTTTTTCCCCATTAACAATAAGAAAGACAAAGAGTTTCGGCTTTGAGGATGTAATCTGGATTCTTCTCTCAGTGATGATCTGCTCTGTTTTAGAGAAGATTCTCTCAGTTCTCAGGTGTCTGGACAGGTTGGTTGTGGAGCCATAAATATATATAGGATGTATATACATATATAGAATTATTTCCTGCAGACTTTGTTCCTTCATACTATCAATAAAAGTTAAATGGTTTCAGTTTCTTCTTCTTACTTAATGTCTCTCATTTTCTTTACGTTTTGTGTTATCTCTATCTCTCTCTCTCCCTCTCTCTCTCCCTCTGTTTGGCTCTTGCGCTGCTGAACGTGTAAGCCCCTCAGCGCGCGCACTTTCTCTTTCTCTCCGCTTCTTTTCATCCCTGTTAAATATTTTTCCATCACAATTCTTGAGGTTTAATTAAATATTTTCTCTATCTGTGTGGATGTCACGTTCACTGACGGTGTCCTCTGATCAACTGTTTAGTAACTAACATATATGGCATGATCCCCGGTTGTCCTGCGCCCCCAGCCACACTTCTTTAACCCAATGCATCATGGGGGATGTAGTGCATAAACTCACGCAGATTCCGAGCATACTCGCGTCTCTGAGCTTCATTCTTTTGTTCACTTTTAAACTGTCTGACGTCGGATCCCGCTGGAACCTACACCGCTAAACACGAGCTTTAGCTGTTATTTTTGTTGGAGCTGAGAGACTTTTTTGAGCCGAATCAGAACAAGGAAGTGAGGACGGTAACCACTACTGATTGGTCAGATTGATGACACGTGATCAAGCTTCTAACAATGATTGGCGGAAACAGCTGAAGGGGGCGGGACTTTTCTAAAAGCTGAGTTTGCGGCTAATCATTCTGATTAAAGAGTCATTTATAGAAACAAAGAAAAATGTTTTTTACCATCTTGCATATTCCAAACTATCCAGTGTTAAATCAGGGCCGTTTGGATGAACACAGAGCTGATACAGTAGTGATGGTAAATGTTTTAGATATGTGAAAATGGGTTATTTCCTGCGGCACACCAGACCATCTGTCACGGCACACGAGTGTGCCGCGGCACACTGGTTGAAAAACACTGGTCTAAACCATGTCTATGAGTCAAACACACAGATGCACGTGAGAAGACTGTTTGGGGGTTTTAAAAAATAAACCTTCTAACAAGTAAGCAGTTGGACCTTTTTTCCTGTTTGAAAACACGACAAGGTACATTCAAGTTGATGCCATGGCGCTCATCCACATCATCTATCAAAGAAGAAGTCTGTTTTATTCAGGCCATGGAGCGGTAAGCTATGTGGGAGCAGATACGAATGTAGAGATTTTGGGAAGTCTTGGTTGGTGATTTTAGAGACAACAACTCTGCATGATACGTTCAACTTTTAATGAGCTGTGACACTGAGGAACCTCTACAACCTGCTGTGTGGGGCTCGGGGAAGCCAGTTCTCACCTAGAAGCACATTTAATTTAAAAAAAAGCATTTTCATTGTAGTTTTTTTTTTACCAATGTAATTATAATTATATTTATATTTTATTATAATAAAAGTATTATATATTATTTTTTTACCTTTAGGTGTCTCTATAGAAATCTACAATACTCTTTTCTGTAACTCCTTGCACGATTGAAGATTTTCAGTCAGGGTTCAGACCTCACCATAGCACTGAAACTGCACTGGTCAGAGTTACTAATGACTTGCTGCTGGCTTCAGAAAAGGGACTAATCTCTATTCTGGTCCTGTTAGACCTTAGTGCAGCCTTTGATACCATCGACCACAGCATCTTACTCCAGAGACTAGAGCATGACATAGGGATCAGGGGATCTGCCCTCCAGTGGTTTGAATCCTATTTATCTGATAGATACCAGTTTGTTAATGTAAATGGACAGTCCTCTCATTGTACTAGAGTTAGCTACGGAGTCCCTCAGGGCTCAGTTCTAGGGCCCATTCTGTTCACGCTTTACATGCTGCCCTTAGGAAACATAATCAGGAAACATAGCATTAACTTTCACTGTTATGCAGATGATACACAGCTGTATTTATCCATTAAACCAGATCAGAATGACCACCTAGAAAAACTGAATTCCTGCATCAGAGACATTAAGACCTGGATGACAATTAATTACCTCCTCCTGAACCCAGAAAAAACTGAGGTCATGATACTGGGTCCTAAACACCTGAGAGATGCTCTCTCAGATCAGATAGTCTCCCTGGATGGTGTAAATGTTGCCTCCAATTCTTCAGTCAGAAACTTAGGGGTTTTATTTGACCAGGATTTATCATTTAAGGCTCACATATCTCAAGCTTGTAAAACTGCATTTTTTCACCTACGTAATATAGCTAGGATCAGGAATATGTTATCTAAAAGTGACGCTGAAAAACTCATCCATGCATTTGTTACGTCTAGACTGGATTACTGTAACTCTTTACTAATAGCATGCCCGAAAAGTTCTTTAAAAAGTTTTCAGCTTGTCCAGAATGCAGCAGCAAGATTGTTAGCAGGAACTAGTAGAAGAGAACACATCACTCCGGTGTTAGCTTCTCTCCACTGGCTACCAGTTGAATCCAGGATCAAGTTCAAAATCCTCCTGTTAACCTATAAGGCTCTGAATGGTGTGGCCCCATCCTATATTAGAGATCTCATAGTTCCTTACCAACCAGTCAGAACACTTCGTTCACAAAATGCTGGACTGCTTGTAGTTCCTAGAATTTCTAAAAGTACAGTTGGAGGTAGAACCTTCAGCTATCAAGCCCCTGTTCTATGGAATAAGCTCCCAGCTCATGTCAGAGAGGCAGGTACAGTTTCTACCTTCAAAACTAGCCTTAAAACATTCCTCTTTGGACAGGCGTTCTGCCAGGCTAGCTAGTAATCAGAGAATATTCCCTCTCATGTGGTCCTTGTGAGGCTAGATTAATAAATTAATATTGATGCGTTTATATATAAATTTAGATTTTCTATCATGGTTATTATTCAGATCAGCTCTGGGGTTCTGCAACACTTTCAAGTGGCTTTTTACTAATATGCAATGTACTAATGTAAAGTGTCAGTACAAAGCTGCTTTTCTCCGCATTAGAGCCGATTCAGGTTGATCGTGTAAAGCCAGGGTTATGTATATTCAAGCAGTGGAAGCTCCGCGCTAAAGCTAGCGGACCGGCAATTATTGGTGATGCATCAAACGAAAGAAACGTCCAAAATATGAGACACTATTTTTTTCATAATTCTCCGTTTAGAGGGCCAAATGAAGGGGAAGGGAAAAAGGAAGAATATTGAGCCCCAAGATTCCCATCAAAGCAGAAGCGGGAGTTAGGGCCCCCGACATTTGCAGGGTAAGGCTGTCAGGGGTGTCACCAGAAAAACACTCTTACTAGAACTGATTTATGTAGGTCGGGTAAACAATTCACTACTGTAAAGTGTTGTATAACAGCTGAAGGCCAGTTTTCTCTGCTTCATTCCATTGGAGTTAATTGTGTGAACGGTCGGCGAAAAGAATGTAAACACTGGAGTTTTGGCTAAAGCTGTTAAAGGGTTAAGCCCCAACATTTGCTGTGACCCCAAACAGAATGAGGGAATAGATGGTGGACAGAAGCCAGATTTCTTGGTGATTTTGTGTTCTTTTTTGTGTTCTGTGGTTCAAACAACATAAACAAAGCAACATCTTGAGTTCATGTGCTGCTGTAAAACTCCAGAGAAATTTGTAAACTTAGGAGGAAACCTTCGATTTAGGAGGAATCTTTCTTTTTATGTATTGAAAAATTGCTTTTGTACTAAAACTTACAGTCTTTTTATATAGTATTGTATATAGTATGTCTTTTTATATAGTATTTAAATACACTAGATTAAATATACTGATTGATTTTGTGTCTTTATCCTGTCATTGTACAGCACTGCGGGTCTGTATGGTGGTTTATAATAAAGTTCATTTTTATTATTATAGCTGAATGTTGGGCTTGTAAGAAGGAGAAGATATAAAAAGTATGTTTTAAAAAAAGGTAATCCCTTCAGGGAAACTGACATGAATTGTTGTTGGAAAATAATACATGCAGGAAGGCACTAAATTAAAGGAAAATATATTAATAAATCCTAAGTTGTAAATAACCATGAAAGAATAGTCCTGAGTGATAATAAAGTGCTTTTGTTTTTAATCACCTTCATTAGTAAATTTGCCAGTGAATTTTTTGTCCCAATATAATTAGTATGCAAATGTGACAGCAGTTGAAAATTAAAATACTTTGTTCTTGAAAAACTGATTGAAACATTAATTACTGTATGTATAAATAAAGTATTCTTAATTGAGAGGTAATAATGAGCAGTCCTATCATAAACACAGTTAATAACAGTCATTATAGTTTGGCGAAAGGTTCTGAATGTACTACATAATTATGCCAAAGAAACAGAAGTTTTTTTTTTAATTGATCCAAGGTTAAGATATCAGCGTTTGCATGTTGATGCTGTGAATGGAGCTACTTGATCCAGTGCTGTTGTTTCTCACTGTCTTTTGGACGTTCAGGGAATCCACCAGTCATCCCTGAGCCTGAGTCTGGCCCTGCAGCAACTCCCTGTCATAGCACCAGTGTTGCAAGCACCCAGCCATGGTCTTTCACTGGGTGACCACTTGAAACTAGAATTCTTGCAGTAATATCACTAGAAGTAGACCAGTAATGTGAGGTCAGAGGAGGCAGGTGAGACTCTGGCCCACTCATCATCATCATCATCATCATCATCATCATCAACTTGCCATTAAGACTGTGACAGCACAAACTGTTACTGTGTAAGGAATTAACAAAGTGGATTTGTTCTGATGGTATGAGTGTGTGCATATGTAAGTTAGATTGTTGCAGGTGTGGCTGTGAAGGTAATTGCAGGCAGTGGCCTCTAGAGGTGCTCACTGGCCATCATGGGCATCTTCTGGTCTTTGGAACCGCCCACTTCCGGTTCGCCTTGCAGGTATGTAGCGGTGTCGGGCTGCCTAGTTGAAGATGTCAGCAGGCTTCACATTGCTTCTGTTACTTGTTGTAGCTCCAGATAACAAAACCAACATCAATTGTATCTGAACTTGAACAGAGCCCCTGGATTTCGCATGTCGTTATTCGGTTCCTCTCAAGTGACAAACAGTCTGGGAAGTTGGCAGTGCTCGAAGCCTCGCACATTCCTGTAAGTTGTCTTTTTTT
>NC_050529.1:3296931-3326914 GCF_002922805.2 Oryzias melastigma
ATTAAGACTGTGACAGCACAAACTGTTACTGTGTAAGGAATTAACAAAGTGGATTTGTTCTGATGGTATGAGTGTGTGCATATGTAAGTTAGATTGTTGCAGGTGTGGCTGTGAAGGTAATTGCAGGCAGTGGCCTCTAGAGGTGCTCACTGGCCATCATGGGCATCTTCTGGTCTTTGGAACCGCCCACTTCCGGTTCGCCTTGCAGGTATGTAGCGGTGTCGGGCTGCCTAGTTGAAGATGTCAGCAGGCTTCACATTGCTTCTGTTACTTGTTGTAGCTCCAGATAACAAAACCAACATCAATTGTATCTGAACTTGAACAGAGCCCCTGGATTTCGCATGTCGTTATTCGGTTCCTCTCAAGTGACAAACAGTCTGGGAAGTTGGCAGTGCTCGAAGCCTCGCACATTCCTGTAAGTTGTCTTTTTTTTTAATTTAATGTCATCCACAGCCAGGGACTTTCTGGTGATCCCGGTAGTATTATATCAGCTGCTGCTTTATTTACATTAATTTCTGGACGACTTCACCTGCTCGCTTGTTCTCAATCACATAATGTACGTCGAGGGTTCTGCTGGGGTGGCTTTCCGTTGCAACGTCCGTCGGAGGTGCAGGAAGGAATACCAGGGCACTCCTGGACTCTGCCTCCCGCCGGTAAAAAGACTCGAGGAACACGAGCGGTTTTTATCTCCAGACTTTTAACCAGATACCTTGTTAGCTGTCCGCTTTTAAGGTTTTGGTTTTAAAGATTGAATGAGCACTGTGTTTTGTTTTGTTTTTATTTGGTGACGTGGAGCTGCATCAGCTCACCTCCCACTTCGGCCCAAAAGTGTTCTGTTTTTTATTTATATTTCTTTTTGTGTGTGGATTTTAATTCTTTGTTTTCCCCCTTCCCTCAGTGCTGACGACCCAGTCTCGTGCCCAGGTGGAGGTTTTCCCCCCGATTGGAGTGTTGTGTCCTGGTGAAAGGATTCGTGTGTGAGTGTGCTGTATCACGTGCGTGGGGTGAATTTACATTGTATTTGTTTTGTTTTGGAGGCCTCCACCGTACGCAGCTAAACGGGCCTCAGCTAACTGACCTTTTTCCCCATTTAGTTGTTATTGTTTTTATTAAACTCTTTTTAATTGTGTTTTTAGAGTTTTTTATTGTAATAAATATTTCATTTTTAACTCTGAGCCACGCCTCCTGCCTTTGTGTGCAATCGACCTGTTGAACGGTACTCGTACCTTTCCACCGTACCACACATGCAATGTTCAGATGTAAAGTTTTAACATCTAATCATGCAATTCACTTTTTATTTAACTTGTCCTGTCCAACAGCTGAGCAAGCAGATAAGAGCTGAAGGCCTCTTGTGTAGCTTTTATGGTGCATTCACACCAGACGCGACTGGCGTGGCGGAGACATCTAGTTTCAATGGTAAGACTCTGTAAAGATGTGATCTGATTTGGGCATTGGGCGCGGTGCGATGAGGTTGACGCGGTGGGTCAACCAATCAGGGACTCCACTTTGAGCACATGACATTTTCAGTGACCAGGTCAAAGGGTAGAAAAAGAGATTCAATATGGTTGCTCGATTCGAGGATTTCCGTCCTGGACTTTCATCCATTTTCCAAACTCATGGGGGCTGCAGGGTCTCCTGAGATGGTGCCAGTTACTGGGACAGTCCAGGCGGGACACACCCTGGGCAGGTTGCCAGCCTGTTGCAGAGCCCATGGACCTGGATCAACAGCTACGCTAGCTACCAGGGGGACAGCTTAGCAAGCTAGCCAGCTCCACTCCCCTGGCTTTGGCCACAGACGGATGGAAGTAACGTTTAAAACGACCCTCAGGTGCAGCTATTGCTCCACAAGTGAAAAACACAGCATTGAAAGAGACTCTGACAGATCTGGTGAACCCAGACTCTGTGATGTGGTTGCCGGTGCCTCTGTAGAGCTCTCCAAAACACCAGCTTACATCAGGTAGCCACAAATTACCAAGCTACTCGCTCAACATAATCTATGTTTCCATGATGCGGTAATGGATGAATTCCAGAACAACTTTGGTGGTTGCTCCACGGCCTCCGTGGACCTCAATGCATCATTATGGTTACAATAGGGGTTTCTGGATCTTTGGGCAAACGATGTACATATTTAAATACCCCCCTCCCTTTTAGACAGTGCTGTATTATATGAATTATGTTTATGTAATTATGTTTGTAGGCATTTTTGTCATACACTCTAATACACACTGACAAATAGTATGCACACAACTATTTACGTACATTAATGACTAAAAATTTTTCTCACATTGAGTACTCCAGCACCCCACACCCCAGAGCCAGTGGCAGCGCAGCAGCCTGCCCAATCTAGGGACCCAAGTGTCCCCCCCGACAGACAAGGCCAGGAATAACCACCCCCACATGGACCAAACCCCCAACAGGAAATGGAGAATTGAACCTGGGAGTCCCACGGCCGAGGAATAGGGGGAGCAGAGAGCGCGCAGAGCCGGAAGCGGAGCCAAGGCAGAGACACGCCCCACCCCTAGGCCCAGATCCAATGCCCCAACCACACAAGACCTATGCCAGTTCCCAGATGAGAGGCCTGACCCTCCACCTCCAGAGGCAGGCCGGGACCACCCATGGCAGACCGCACTGGACACCCGGGCTACCTGCCCACCAGTCCCACCAAGAACTAACCAGGGGGGAATTGCAGAGGCGACTAGCCATACAGGGAAGCAGACACCAGCGGCCAGCAGAAGTCCTGGACAGATCCAGAAGACAGTGAGGCCGAGGATCACGCTCCGGACGCTTTGAGCAACAATGGAAAACATTGGTGTGCCCAGAAAAGGGGCACTACCCCCTCTTCAGAGAATGTTTGTTTTTGGAGTCACTTGATTTTGGTTGTTCTTGTTACTACCCAATCTGTAAAGTAAACTTGATTCATCCATGCATGCATGAATATTACGTTGCTTTGGCTAACAATAATAACCTCTTGAAATTTGTGTAATAATGAAAGCTTGTGATGTATCATAGCATTTCTTTTAAAGTTGACTGAAAAAAAAAAAAAAAGTGTTAAGGATCCAGACTGCACAATCCTGCATAGGACTACAGATGTTTTGTACTTCTTCTGTTTTGTTTGACAGTAATTAAGTCCCCAGTAAGAGCATTAAATGGTATTTAGAGTAGGAGGCTACTAAAGAGAAAGTAGGAGGCTACCACTACCGAGCTGATAGTTACTAGATCTGGTAGCCATCACAGATCAGATGGTGACAATTTTCAGTGTTTATTGGTTTACTTCCTATTTTTTTGAAAGCACTTCCTGAATCTAGGAAGCACAGAGTGGACCAATCTATTGTTTCAGTTTGCTTTGACAGCCATGTTTTAAATTCAAAATGTTTTATTATTGTTTAGAAAGTGCTATTAATTATGAGACAAATGTTTGTTTATATTTGTTGAATAAGTCACACGTAAAATACATTTAATGTTGTTTTGTCTTAAGGCAATCATAGTTACTATGGACCGGTTCAGCGAATGAATCTTGACTGTTTCACACACAAAGATAATAAAGTTGGAGACACAACGTTTATATTGTATTTGGAAATTACCAGTTTTCTGACGGTTCTGTCGGTTTATTTATCCATCACACCTTAAGCTCAGCTTCCGCCCGTTCCTTTACCAACATGCCCAAAGTTTGTTTGAAATGATNATAGTTACTGTGGACCGGTTCAGCGAATGAATCTCGACTGTTTCACACACAAAGATAATAAAGTTGGAGACACAACGTTTATATTGTATTTGGAAATTACCAGTTTTCTGATGGTTCTGTCGGTTTATTTATCCATCACACCTTAAGCTCAGCTTCCGCCCGTTCCTTTACCAACATGCCCAAAGTTTGTTTGAAATGATCCCATTCTTTTGTCAATCTTATGTTTTCAAGATATGTTTTTCTACTTATTATTTATTTTTTAATTGTGTTTCCTTGCTGAATTGTTATTGGCATGTTGGAAGGTAAATAAAATCACAAAAACCTTAAAATTCAGATGTAGCTGAAGCTAGCGTCCAGTTGTTAGCCTCCACTTTGACATTAAAGGAAAATCTTCATCACTAATTTCAAACATTTTACAGAGAATAAAGTTGCTGATTTGTGGAAACTTTTAAAAGAGACATTTGAGAATTTTCCTTCAGACAGGCTGAATTAGATAGACATCCGTTCAGAAACTTTAGCACAGAAAATGTTCCTTTCTGTTGAAAAAAATATCCAACGAATGAGGATTTATGTGAAGACAAGTTATGAACAATCTTTTTGCCCTGAAAGATAATTGCAACCCAGATTGAGTGTTAAATAGCATTTTTATTGGGGGGTGGGGGGTAATGTTTCTTTTACGGATTTGTTTTTCAAATCAGTGATGATTCTGCAAATCAACAACTTTGTTTTATTGCGTCTTCATCATCTGTAATATATTAAACACAATTTTTTGTGGTAGCATTGTCTTTAGAAAATAGATTTTCAGAAACTGTAATCTTAAAAATGCCAACTTGGGCCCAGTTTGAACCTGTCCGTGAAAATATTGTCTAATTTATAGCAGTCCATGGCCTGTAGGACCACTGTCTCAAGATGTATTGTTGTGGGGTGCGCGGTGGCGCAGTGGTTAGCGCTCCTGCTTCACTGCAGGAAGTCGGAGGCCCTGCTACAAGTCCCGGCTGGAATGTTTCCGAGCGGAGTTTGCATGTTCTCCCAGTGCATGTGTGGGTGTTCTCCAGGGACACGGCTTCCCCACCTTTAAATGGTGGCAACAGGAAAAGAGGACAAGTGAGCGCATTCCACTCTGAGGACTGTCACGGCAGTTGCAGCGGCTTTTGCCGTTAATAACTTGTCTTTGTTAACAGATTTATTAAAGTGTCACTCAGTGGGGCTGCTTTGTTATACACTGGAGAATAAACTGCTGTCAAACAAAACGGAAAAAAGAAAACATTTATAATCATTTGTAGGATTGTGCAGTCCTGATCCTTAACATTTCCTTTTTTTGCCAGCATTGTAAACAAATGTTACAATGAATGTTTTCATTAGCATAAACTTTATTTTTAAAAGGTTGAATATTGTTATTAACATCTGAAGACATAATTTGACCATGAAAGCCCATAATAAGTGATCCTGCGCGCTATAACTGCACTTGTGGCGGCTCTCCCCACAGCCTGGGAAATAGACCTCGCTAGTCTGCCAGAGCCCGCTAGCTTGGTAAGCTATGTACCGGGCGGCTGGCTAGCATAGCCGTCCATCCAGCTCAATGAGCTCTGTGACGGGCTGGCGATCCATCTAGCTATTGCTCACCAGTAACTGGGACATTTTCCGAGAACCTAGCGGTACTGGAAATTCATGACGAAAATCCATCGAGCCGCCATCTTGAATGTTCATTTCTACCCTTTGATCTAGTCACTGAAAACATCACGTGCCCAAAGCTGAGTCTCTGATTGGTTAACGCACTCACTGCACCTTGCCGCTCCCGATGCCCAAATCGTGACGCGCCGTGTCTTTACATTGACTTAACATTTAAACTTGACGCCTCTGTGACAACTGCTGCGTTTGGTGTGAATGCACCATAAGATTTTTGCCCAGGAGAGATGTATGGATTTAACTTTATAACCAGAGCTTGGACCAGTGTATGTCTCCATGTGAGAAAGCATGTATCTCCCCTGCATCTATGTTACAGGATGTCTGTAGGATATATCGTGAATCTGACTCTGAAAAAGTCACAATCTCACCTGCCACAACCCTCTCCACACATCACTGAAGTAGACATTCAAGTTCTCCATTTGAAATGGTGAGGAATGCTGACAAGTTTCTTCATTTGCTCTAGTTTCATTGAATTTGTTTAGCTTTGTCACATATGACACAAGAGATAACTAAATACTGAAGAAGATTAAACTGGAAAAATGATAAAATTCCAACAGCTGCTCATTCATTCGTGTATCTATTGGAGCCATTTAAACAAGATACAATCAGGTTGGGAAAAAAGCAGAAAGATGAAAACGAACTATTTCTTCTAGTCCTCAAACTATTATTGATGAATAACCTGCAGCTTCTCACCACACCATGTTTATTCAGCAGGCACAGCAGAAACCTTTACCTGATTCCTGCTGAAGTAGTTTTTTCTCCTCCTGATACACAGGACTTATACCAGTTCCTTCTTTTGGTTCTCTTCTTCTCTGTTGTCTGAAGAAAGTCTGTCTGCATTCACACTGAGGTGAACCGCACCAGAGTTCATCTGCAAGGAAACAGAGACCCTCCTCCAAAAGGGGACCAGAGTTCTCTGTTTTGGTCCATACCAGAGTTCAGGTGAACTTTTCCACCTGCTAAACAAAGAAAAGTGTCAGAAGAAACCAGGTTGGCTGTGGATCAACTCTGCAATTTTTTACTAGTTTTTACCATTTATTACCTGACTTTGGATCTTCCTTTCCTGAAACTATGCAATGCCATTGTCACATTGGACTATGATAGTATAGATAACATTAAACTGCAATGAAACAGATTAATGCTATCATCTGTGGAACAATGTTACATGTTTTTTTGACTATTAAAGTACTAAATATTAGATTATTTAGATTAGAAAATTACTTTTGAAAAAGCAAACATTTTTCACCTTCACTGCAGACATTTTTGCAAAACAAAGTGTGAGAATATGAATCTTGCAAAAGCACAGAACTCAAGCATATCCACTGTGGGTTTATGCCATAATGAAATATGACAAATGATTTATGTCAGGCATTTGTTATGCTATGCAAGGTAATTTGTTATACTGAAAATGCAGCAACACCCCCTTTGTAATTGAATCACACAAAATAATTAATATCCTTCTTTGTTTGGTCTGGCTGTTTGTCTTTGTTCTCCTTTATTTTCTCCAGGAAATTAATTATGCCATATATTATGCAAGTGCCTTTGATTAAAACAAAGCGATTGGGAGACAGTTTACTCAAGAACTTTTCAAGTTGTAATAGTGCTGCAAAACTTTGTGCTTAAAGCCAAATGTTCCATTTGCTTCTGAGATTTAAACAATACTGTCATGTTTGTCCTGCTCCTCTAGAAAACAAGTAAAGGTTTCCCAAAATGCAATGCTGACAGAGAACATTCTACATGCATTCAAGGAAATGGTCTTTCATATGAACTCATTCATTAACTGTTCAAATCAAATGTTCATTTCTTAAGATTCTTGGTCAAATGATACAAATTAGAATTAGACACTTTTGTTTTGATAAAAAGTGTGAAACTAACAATTAGCTCCAAACACATAACTAGTGCTTCTAATATCTTAGATTCCCTAAACAGATAGTGATGACATTTGATGACAGCATCATTCTCAAGCTATAAATTGCGTGTAAGGTAAATATTCTGTGTTTGTGATCGACCAGCAAAAAAAGGCTGTCCTGGGTTGAATGGGTTGAGGGAGGAGGCGGGTCCACACAATGATATGTTACAGTTAAGCCCGAAATTATCCATGGCCCCAAAAAAGCCTGATTTTAGTTTGAATTTCAGCAGCAAGTTTTTTTTTTATGTACACAACACCGACATTTCCAAGAATCTAAGACTGTGGAAAAAATATTTGTCAGCTTCCATTTATATGAAAAGACATTCAAAGTTCTTCATACCGTTTGGAAACTGACACAATTTAAAAGACAACACTATGCTTTGTACTATTCAAAATTGTCCAAGCAGTTCAGAATCTTCATTATCAGTCTGATTTGATGAAAGCAGGTGTTGTATTCAGTTCAACAGGTGAAAACAGCAGATCTCTGCGGTTGGTGGATCAGGCAAAGACACAGTCAGAAGTCAGGACAAAGATGAGGCCAAATCTAAACTTTTAACCAGTTAAGATCTAGCGTCCCCATCCGTTGATGTCACATTTTGGATTACATGACCACAGTGGTTAATTCTGCTTAACTGGGGCCTGGGACTACTTGTTTAGAGGGTTAGCTCAAACACTAGCTTGGGTCTTAAGAGGTTAATGTGTAGCAGATAGCAGTACGAACCTCATGCTGGCCTCCACACACCTACCACATACACAGATGTAGGTTTACAAACCACTAGACAGACTCAACCCAAGTATTAAAATGTGATTTCTACTTTTTAGTTTATCATACAATATGTTTAAAATAGCCATTTACATGCAGAACTCACAGAATAAAAGTCCTGAGAGAACAACACAACTCCAACAAAGACAGTGAGTTGACCAAACGTCACCTAACAGAGCAGAGTTTGTGAGGGTTGTAGCAGGAGGATGAATGTCTTCCAAGCTTCAACTTGCTGTAGGTTGACTGGAGAAAGGCCCAAAACAAATTAGGAAAGGACAGAGACCAGGGAAAACAAACAGGGCAAAGATAAGGAGGTCACATCCTCATGGCCCTCTGAAGTGAAGCACACCTGCTCTGCTTGTCTGTTATAGCTAACGCCTTCAATTACCTACTAGAAACATACAAAAATGTTTGTCAAATGAAAACTAAAAAATAAAAAACTGAACCGGAAGCTTACCCGAGCACCTGACGGATGTTACACACAATCTGGAAACCTCGTGATTGCACACCTGGGTCTGCAAATGAGGATGCTATTGGCAGTAGAACTTAATGAGGGATTTAACCTGCAGACCATTTGGACTGACCGCTGCAGATCACCAGCAGGTAAGCCCTTAACCAATCATTTCTGGGCTTATGGAAGCTGGCTGTATGCCCGGCTCTTCAGGAGCCTTCAGTGGCTTCAAAAAATATGAACAGAAGTTCCAAGTGACAGAGGCTGCCTTCAACCACATGCGCCGTGTTCACCTTAAGTAATAGCATAAATGCCTGTCCTGTCAGAAGAAGATATAACTTTTAAAATACAAGATTTTGCAAACTGTGAAGAAACTAAAAGGACATGGATGGAAGCCAGAAGTCCTGGAATGGCCAGGTGGATAGTTGGTGAAGTGAAAAAACAAATGTAAGGATCATCACGGAACCATCCACGTGGATCTGGCTCTGCTGATAGCAGAATCTTAAGATAGACAGGGCAAAGGTCATTGCACACGTCTGAGTTCTGCAGAACCTGAAGGAGACACTGTTTCTGTTATTTCAGGCATTGAGAAATGTTGCTTAGTATCTGTGTGTAAATGAGAGGAACTCAAAAGGAACAATGGAGTTACAGGGAGCACAGGTGATGCTTAGAGTCAAGAGAAAAAAGTCGAAAAAAAATGTTCTAGTAGGTGTGGGAAGGAGGAGAAGAGGCGTCTGCAAGCAAGTTGGAATGCTTCAGGTGTGATGCATGACAAAAGAGTGTTGTCAAGAAGGAAAGGAAAGGTGTAGAACACTGTGGTGAGAGCAGCCATGTTGTTGGTTTAGAACAGGGGTGTCCAAGTGGGGGCCAGTGTCCTACAGATACCTCAGCATCTGTGTGGACTTCTGGTGCAGGAATGAGTTTGTCTGGACCTCAGCGGCTCTTCCTCTCAAACTGCTGTTCAACAGAAGGGAGGAGCTGCTGGTTCACTAGTGCTGAATCTTCCTTCTGCAGCTTCAGAACTAGAGGGTTGTGACGTTCATGATGCATCTCATCAGAGTCTTCATCACTGTTGCTGATTTCATCACCTAGTGTAGAAAAAAGAAATCCATTTAGAAACTAGCATAACCCCTCTTTATTCTGTGTTCTTACAGAGTTACATTCATAAAGATCACAAACAAACTGAAACTATCAACATGATTTTGTTATCACCTGCTGGTCCAGGAGTGGATTCTTCATCACTTTCCTCACATCTGTCCTCACTTTCTTACAGAGGCGCGCTGGGCCATCCATGGCCCATATGCTGCCTTTTGTAGAATGAAGAACAGATCTAAAGAACAATAATGGACAGAAATCACATTTATCCCACCAGAAGATTTCTGAATAGGAGTTACTATTGAAAATACACACGAGTGTTGAACACCGTTTAGATATGGCGCTGCATTTATGGCGTGGCGTTTTTTTTGTGGTTGGTAGTCGTGCGACTGCTTTGTGGCTGTAAGAAAAGCATATATATATATATATATATATATATATATATATATATATATTTATCTTTGCACAACTTACCTTAGATTGGACAGTTTTTGGAAGATTGTCAGGAAAAATAGTCGCTCCAGCACTAGAAAGTCTTTGTAAACTGGAACAGGATGATGCTCCATCTCTGACTCTTCCTACCAGAAACTAATGCTTGAAAACGGTTCCTAGGATATGTTGAAAGTAAATTGATTGGGACTGGAGGTATACTTAGGATAGTTTATGTGCATTTAGAGGAGAACTGGTTAGATGCAAGAATGCTGAAGAAGCTGAAGGATGTTGAATCTGGAGCTACCTGGAAAGAGGCCTTGAGGAAGATCAACGAGGAGGAAAATGGATTAAGTAAAGAAGAAAATGACAGTGGTTGTTGTGAGCGAGGAGGATTCAGTGGGTTAGATGGAGGTCAATGATTTGCTGTGGTGACCCCTAAATGGGGCAACTAAAATAGAAAGGAGAAATTAATGTTTCACCTTTATCATAAGCAGCAGGGACATTTCTTTGTGGTCTTGATGCAGAATAAAATGTGTCATGCATATTTTCCTCTGCAGTCAAAATGTATTGCAACCTATTCATGAGGGATTTTGATAATGTTGCGGTTCCAATTTAGATGTAGATACATTTGTGGTCAGTGACCCATTAAAAGCTGAAGAAAAGTAACGCTTTATTAATAGCCTTACACTAATCTCTAAAAGTGGATGAAAACATAGAAAACGGCGTGCAGTTGCCACTCTATTACCAGTCCAGCAAAATTGGATTAGACAGAGACAATTTCACTGAGATTCACAGAGATCCTATCAGCATTCAGCTGCAGTGCAAATCACTCTGTGCGCCCTTCTGGGATTGCATTAATGCTATCAAAGTAGCACTCTTTCCGAACACAGCACAACCTTAATTAAGGCCTGATTCATCCGCCATCAGCTTGACTGTTCACTGCAGGGCTGTCCATTGTACTTTAAAAAAAGAGAGATCAGCAGTGGGAGACCTCTGAGGAGGACGGGCTGCTTGAATCTTTGGAATGATTAAATCCACTGGTGATTCTCCGAGTCTGTGGCAGCCTCCTTCACGTTTTGGGCAGACAACTGACGTAAAGGGATTAGATTAGATTACTTTATTCACCCCATGAGGGGAAATTGAATGGGAGTTTGTCTGCTTGGATTGATCACGTGTCTCTGAAGAGGAAAACAAATCTTATTAACAGTGTCAAACAAAGAAATGACATTTTTGGTGGTATGTCAAATTTTGCTCATCTGTTTTTAGGTTAATGAGCACAGTCTTAACTGTTAGCCTCAATCTCAGAGGAAGGCCAAAGAGGAGGTTCATGGATGTAGCTGAGGAGAGCGTGAGGGTGGTTGGAGAGGAGGCCGTAGAGGAGAGGATGAGACAGAGGTGGATGGTTTACCATGGCAACGCCTGGTAAAAGGGTCAGCCAAAAGGCAAAGGTGATAAGAAGCAGAGGTGGGACCAAGTCATTGTTTTGCAAGTCCGAGTCAAGTCCCAAGTCTTTGTCCTCAAGTCCGAGTCAAGTCCCAAGTCAAAAGCACTCAAGTCCCAAGTCGAGTCACAAGTCAACACCAACAAGTCTCAAGTCGAGTCACAAGTCCTACTATTAATGTTTCAAGTCATTTCAAGTCATTTAATAAACAATGTGATATTAATTACACAGATCATGTGTGCTTTTAAGAACTGCATTTTGAAAGCATTTTAGCTAAATTCCCACTGAGTTGATGCATCCCCACCTCAAAAATCCAAAATAATTTATCTTTAACAAAAACGCAATTAACCACATTTGAAATGTGGTAAGATGGAGATGGCAGGGAACCAGGGTAGTCAGGATATTTAAGGGGTCATACCATGATTTTCTTAAGCCTTTTAGAGTGAACTATATCCATGTATATGATCAGAGATCACATTTGGAACACTAAAAAACACATTTATGAAATACTACCAGTTATTTTCTTTAGTTTCTGTCCTACCCGGAAGTAAAACAACTAAATTCCTGCGGCTCCGCCTGCTGCTGCGTGTGACTGCCGACCATTTCATGATTTCATTCTAGAGCCAGCAGTGTGTATTCGTTTTTCCCTCAAAAATAAATATTAATTATTTTCAAAGATGGATGCACATACCATCTGCCCTCACTAGGCCTGGCCATCAGTACACTGCTTCACAACAGAAATACACTCAACGACTGTGCCCAATGGGGGGGGGGTCCTTAAGGAGTCCCACATCTACTGGGATACTGTTTGAGCTGGAATTTATTCAAGACAGGACACAACCAGAAGATAGGTTTTCTGCATTTAAATGAAAGTTTTTTGCTGATCATCATTAGCTCAGAGGAGAAATTGGGTGTTGGTGTTAGACTGGGGGCGGAGCTATCAGAGCATACTCTTCCTAAAAGGGGCGGTCTCACTCTGTGACATCAGATCATGAGGCTCGTTTTCGTGGGTATGGGAGGGGCTGCTGCTAACAGCGCAGTTTGTAGAGGATTTATGGTACTCAGAAATGCATGAATGAATCAAAATACCACTTTGGAGTTCTTTATGTGAGGAATGAACATTAAAATACACTTAAAAGCTCAAAAAGTTGTTTTTTCATGGTATGGTCCCTTTGAATCCCCTCACTACAGACCAGATATGTGCACTTAAGCTTGTGGGTGATGAGGTACTGACTCTTTCAGTCTAAATTAATAAACCAGTACATTTACCAACCAATGATTCTATTTCATTTCAGCATTTTCTTTATAAACAGAGCGGATACAGGAAGAAGAACTGAGGAAGAACGTAAAATGCAGAGTGGTTTAGTTCAGGGGTCTGCAACCTACGACTCCAGAGCCACATGTGGCTCTTCTATCCCTCCATGGTAATAGTAATTCTCAAAAATTTAGAGATAAGATATTATTTTAGCAACATGCTAACATTTATGGCTAATTTGTTATCTACTGGAGTTTTTAGGCTAAGTTAGAGTTTAGCTTTTATTTTAGCAACATGCTAATCTTTTTGACTAATTTAGTTATAGAGTAATTTTAGGCCATTGAGGAGTTCAGCTAGTAATTGAGCAATGAGCTAGCTTTTTTTTCCTAATTTGGCCTCTAATTAATTTTTTAAACATTTTTGGCTAATCTATTATCTCCCTGAGTTTTGGGGCTAATTTAGAGTTTAGCTTTTATTTTAGCAACATGCTAAAATTTTTGGCCGATTTAATTTGCTGAGGTATTTTATGCTAGTTTGGAGTTCAGCTAGTAATTAGGCAGCAAGCTAGCTTTTTTGCTAATTTGGCCTCTACTAAAAGTAAAAGGTAAAAATGTTTAAAAAAATCAAATTTTGAGAAATGCTAGTATTTTTTATATTTTTTACGCCAAAAAAATAGATAGAATTCATATATATTAAAAAAAGAAGGTCATGAATGCAAATCCAAATTTCTTAAAGGCTAAAGTAAGATGCAGTTCTAGGTTTGATCAGAGCCCAAATGGCTCTTTTACTGTTAAAGGTTGCCGATCCCTGGTTTAGTTTGACTAAAAAAACAAAACAGAACAAAATATATGAATAGTACATCTAGGTTTATGTTAAACATTTTTGTTGTGAAATTGATTTTTTGTTGTTTGAGATACAATTTTTTTGTATTCAGTACAAAATTTCTGTCAACTTACTGTCAAAATATCTCACATTAAGTTAACAGGAATTAAGTTAAATTATGTATTCAAGACAGAAAAGTAGGATTCAAAACAAAAATGCTAAATGTAAAACTAAATGTGGTGTGTGTGTATATATATATATATATATATATATATATATATATATATATATATATATATATTGGTACATACAGTATATTTATAAAGTGACTTTAAATTACATTTTATGTATAAATATATATTGCAAAGTTATGCAACAAATATTACTTTGTTCACGCTGTATTTGAACAGGAAACACTCTGAATACAGAGATTATGAGTATGATTAAATTCATTAGAATCAAATAAATTGTATTCATGGTGGACAAATCTTCTTTATCAGAAGTACACATCTAATGATAGCAGGTGAAACACTAAAATAAAGACATGCAAACTAAAAACTCTTAAAGCAGTAAATGTAAATATTTTGTCAATGAAAAAGGAAGGAACAGCAAATATTCAAGAGGGAATGTGACCCCCAGAGAAAGAGGATGTTTTTTTACTAAAACACACCATAAAACTTAAAGCAGCAAAATTGGTAAACTGAAAAAAGGGAAATAAAGAACCCTATGCAGCACATCAGTGAATTCTATAATACATTTGCTGGATTTATATCAGAAAACGACAGAGAACAACCGAGCCCACTCCACAGCAGCCCTGCTGTCCCGCTATGATCGCTCGCGTCCTGCCCAGATCCCAGGTAAAGATCTGAGTGGTGGAAATGTCCAAATCACCTGTTGTCACTCTGTGATTATACTGAGCTGCATGGTGTCACAGTGTACCGCTAACAGAGTTTACAGTCTCATTCATTTAACAGCAGCTAGCGGTTAGCCGCTAAGCTAGCGCCAGCTTTCACTCAGAACTTACTTGATTTTGCTGCTCCTACAGTCAGATGAAGTTGGTTGATGTTGAATCTCTGTGAGTAATCCTTATATCCACATGCTCTGCGAACTGCAAACCGTTTGTTGTTGACGATCTATAAACTTTTATGCTAGAAGTAAAAACACCGGCAAACAGGAACTCGTGCTTTTAAAGGGGAGGCGGGACTATGTTTTTCTGCAATTTGATTGGTTGGACTGTCACATCAATCAAACGTGGCTCTAATTTGATTGGATGTTGGGCCGACACCGCAGACGGATGTAAATAAGACAGATAGAGAGACCGCAGTGCGCGCGGCTTTCTCTCTTTATACTTTATACTTTATAATCCGTGGATTTGGGGGGAAAATGGCAAGTCTTTCCGAGTCAGAGGGCTAAAGTCCGAGTCAAGTCACAAGTTATGTATATCAAAGTCCAAGTCAAGTCACGAGTCAGAGGTAGGAAAGTCCAAGTCGAGTCTAAAGTCGTCAAATTCATGACTCGAGTCTGACTCGAGTCCAAGTCATGTGACTCGAATCCCCACCTCTGATAAGAAGTACAACAAACCACATCATGGCTCTGTCAAATCTGTGCATCACATCAAGCTGAGACGATTCCACTAATGTAACATGCTTTTCATCTGAACCATTCTGTCTCAGCATTGGTGTGTTGTATCAACCAGTGTGCTTTCTGCTGTATCCAGGTGGTTTCAATGCAAGGTCAAGCAATATGTGTTGGGGGGCGGGGGGTATTTTGCTGTTGAATTAAAGCTCTACAAAGTTTTGGCTCACAAAATTCAGTAGAGAAAAAAAAATATGAGCCTGAACAAATATAAAGCATGAAGAGTAAGAGAGAGCAAATTAAACAAAGACTGAAGACAGAAAGTCCACAGAAAAACCAGCAGAAGGAAATCTCACCATCATAATGCATATTGCTGACTGACTGCTGCAGCAGCCTTGGAAGCACTGGTGCATTTAAACTCATGTCCAACAATGACTTTGGATTAAAAGAGTCAGAATTAAATGCAGGATTCAATGACTAATCAAAAACAGAACTGTTAAGCATAATAGTGACACCTATCACATCAGCCCATTAATCCTGAAATGAAGATTTACAATAGATATATATGTCCCTTTCAACCAGGGTTCTCAAGCTCAGTTTACCTCGGGGTCTGGCTGATGCTGGGCTGTATGGGGTTCTATCTGTGCCAAAAATCTGGTTTTGCGTCCACTTTCTATGTCTTTGGTCCATTGTCTATGTTAATGAACAAGTTTATTGGACATTTGTTCATGTAATATGTAAGCAATATCTTCTACGTGACCTGTGAAGCCACAGGAGCTAACGATTCCAGCAACTGTTGCTCAGGACTTTTCTGACGACCAGATCCAACAACAATAGCAAATAAAAAGTTTTAAATGGCAAATACTTGTGTAGCGCTTTTCTACCTTCCTCGAAGGCCTAAAGCACTTTACAGTCACAGACCCACTCTCACACTCATTCATTCACTGGTGGTGGCTGTGCTGCAGAACGCTGGTACCAACCTTCCACCAGAGGCAATGTGGGGTTCAATGTCTCACCCAAGAACACTTTGACACATGGGTGGGAAAGGCGGGAATTGAACCCTCAATCTTCTGATCAGGAGTTGGGTAGAAGACATTGCTTAGTAGACATTGAACTTTCATATTAAGGTGAGGGCTGCAAAATATTGACTTGGGGCCGCAAATGGCCCGTTTGAGAGCCCTGCTTTAGACTCTAAAATGAATAAGACTTGAAACTGCTAAATTAGTTCTGCTGATTTACCTGTTATAAGTTAACATGTGTAAATATTGCTAAATTAAAAAAAAATACACGTTAATCGAAAACATGGAACATGTAAGCTATGTTCAGTGCTGCTGAATAAGTTGAGGTCAAGTTGTCTCCAGGTCAGAACTCTGCTGAAAAAAGGTTCACAGTTGACTTTTAGAGATAGTGTAGATCTCAGGCACCATTGTTTTCCTTGAAATTATATTTGACACATCTATTTATTACCACATTTGTTTGCTCAGACATCCGTGATAGAACACTTCTCAAAGTCTTTCAGGTTGTTGACAACAACCAGGAGCTAGTTTATGTTTTTGATTCACAAAACTAATGAGGATTGCTGGTTCAACCGTCTCCTTTCTTCTGGAAAGCAAGTGGCAGGTCCTGCTGGTATTTAGATCCGGGGAAATCCCTATATAGACTTGAAAAATTATTCCACTTCATGTTTATCGGTCTTACCATTGCTCTCACCAGGACCAGAAGCATTGCTAGCTCTGTTAGCTCCGGCTCAGTCCTCTCAGTGTCCCACTTCTTCTTAGCTAGTCTCTTACTCCATATACACTCCTGCACCTCCTCATTCCACCACCAAGTCTCCTTATCAACTCTCTTTCCTGATGACACACCAAGTACACTCCTACCTGTCTCCCTGATCACATTAGCTGTAGTTATCCAGTCATCTGGGAGTACCTCCTGACCACCCAGAGCCTGTTTCAACTGTTTCTTAAAAGTCATGCAACAATCTTCTTTTTTCAGCTTCCACCAGTTTGTCCTCTTCTCTGCCTTTGCCCTCTCTTTCTTCATCTTCTTCACCACCAGAGTCATCCTACACACCACCATCCTGTGCTGTCTGGAAACACTCTCACCAACCACTACTTTACAGTCACTGATCTCCTTCAGATTACACCGTCTACACAAGATGTAGTCTATCTGTGTGCTTCTACCTCCGCTCTTATAGGTCACTCTATGTTCCTGTCTCTTCTCAAAGAATGTATTCACTATCGCCATTTCCATCTTTTTTGCAAAATCAACCACCATCTGTCCTTCTACATTCCTCTCCTGGATACCAAACCTGCCCATCACCTCCTCATCACCTCGGTTTCCTGCACCAACATGACCATTGAAATCTGCACCAATGACAACTCTCTCATTTCCAGGGATGCTCATCATCACTTCATCAAGATCCAACCAGAACTTCTCCTTCTCTTCCAGCTCACATCCTACCTGTGGGGCATACCCACTAACAACATTGAACATGACACCCTCCATTTCTATCTTCAGACTCATCACTCTATCTGACACTCTTTTTACCTCCACAACACTCCTAACAAACTCCTCCTTTAGGATAACTCCTACTCCATTTCTCTTCCCATCTCCACCATGATAGAACAACTTGAACCCTGCTCCTAAACTTCTAGCCTTGCTACCTTTCCACCTGGTCTCCTGGACACACAGTATGTCTACCTTTCTCATTTGCATCATGTCCACGAGGTCTGATTCTCATATTTGGTTTGGCAAATATTTTATGTCGGTTACAACCAGGAGACCGAGGCCCTGTACAGGCTCTTGGTAAATGCATTGAGGACATTAACGACTGGATGTGCCACAACTTACTTCAATTAAACAAAAACAAAACTGAGGTTATTGTCTTTGGGGATAAAGAAAAAAGGTTAGACGTCACTACAGAGCTTCAATCTATTCAACTAAAAACTACCAACCAGGCCAGAAACTTGGGTGTAGTGATAGACACAGACTTAAATTTTGATAAACACATTAAGGCAGTCACTAAATCAGCCTATTATCATCTCAAAAATATCTCAAGGATTAAAGATCTGATGTCTAAGCAGGACCTGGAGAAACTAGTGCATGCTTTCATCTTTAGTCGACTTGATTACTGTAACAGTGTTTTTACAGGACTACCAAAAAAATCCATCAGGAAACTGCAGCTTATTCAGAACTCTGCTGCTCGGGTTCTCACAAGGACCAAGAAAGTAGACCACATCAGTCCAGTTCTGAGGTCTTTACACTGGTTACCTGTCTGTCAGAGGATAGACTTTAAAGTTCTGTTACTGGTTTATAAAGCTTTGAATGGTTTAGCACCAAAATACATGACTGACCTCCTGACCCAGTATGTACCAGCCAGACCTCTCCGGTCATCTGGATCTGGTCTTTTATCAGTTCCTAGAGTCAGAACTAAACATGGAGAAACTGCATTCAGCGTCTATGCTCCACAGATCTGGAATAGACCTCCAGAAAACATTAGATCTGCTGAAACACTCAGTGTATTTAAATCCAGGTTAAAGACTCACCTGTTCTCAGCTGCATTTGATTAATATGTATTCAAAAGTTTACGTCCGCACTGTTTAGCTATGCTTGTTTTAAATTAAAATCTTTTTAATTTCTTTTAATTTTATTTTAATGATCACATTTTTCTTTTGATTGTTTCTTTTAATGTTTTATGTAAAGCACTTTGAATTGTCTCTGTACATGAAAAGTGCTACAAATAAACTTGCCTTGCCTACCCTTCCTCAATTCTCTGTATTTTTCCGGGCTTGGGACTGTAGAAGTACAGATAAACACAATACAAAGCAGACACTTGTGAAAACAATGAGGACAGGGCATTGAATGTGTGGGCATTAGGGGTCCAGTACACCACCTAAAGGTCAGCTTGTCAGCTCCAGTTCTGCAGGCTCACCCACTCCTGAGGAAAGAGTGGCTGAGCCTCCCAAAGACAGCATCTCAGCCTTGACATACAAACCCCATTTCTATGTCTATAGCACAGATTTTTAGAAGAGCCCTCTCAACAGTTCACGGTAAGTCTGATTATAATGGTGGTTCCAGCAGACTTGTTTTTGTGTCTGCCAGCTGTGTCCCTGACTGGTCTGACACTCTCTGAGATGCTTTTTGATCCAAATCTTAGACAAATTTAATTAATTAATTCATTCATTCATCTTTTTGTCTTCTTCAATCCACATAGAAAGTTTCTAAAAGTAAGCTGTGATAGATACAATCAGATAGATACAGGTTTTAAGGCTCTAGAACCTCTCACTCGGACATGAGTTTACAGTTTCACACATTTTTCTTTTCTTTAAACTCTGAAAGTTCAAACCTTCATAAAAAGACTGAACTAAAAAAAATCTGTAAGACCGTGAAAGGCGAACAGCAATATGGTGAAGGACAACTGTACATCCACTGACAGTTCTAATAGGCACATCAGCCTCCAGTTTTCCATGGATGGTTTCTATCCAGCCACAAACGTTCCATCCGAGCAGGAAGGGTCTCCTATCTGATTCTGAAGTAAGGAAAAAATGGTGTTGATCCGAATTAAAGACCATCCTAAATCCATTCTCATAGGAAGAAAGTCAGAAGAATGATCAGGATTGGAATATACATGCTCAGAGGGAAAGGCAGGACAGAAGCCATGGGAGTACCACTAGAGGAGGGAGAAACTGGTTCTGATTCCAGCGACAGCAGGAAGAAAAACACTGATGTCCATCCTGAAAGCAGTGTTTTATCACGTTACTGCAAAAGTTGCTCCTGGGAGTGTGTGCTTGTGTGGCGCAGTAACAAACTGGTGACCGGTCTGGGTGTTCTCCGCCTTTGCCCAACAGTAGCTGCTGCAATAGGCACCAGCAACCCCATGACTCCTAGAGGGATTCAGCAGGTTCAGAAAATGGATACTGCAAAGGTTTTTTTCTACATCGTTACCACGGCAACTGTGACATATGGAGAAGCTCTCCAAATCTAAACAGTCAGTTTAGTTTGCAAAATTGTTGTAGAAGTACAACATGTGCCATGGCTTTAAAGAAATTAGAAACAGTACAGTTTGATGAATTATTTACAAGTATAAATTATCTTAATTTTGACTAATATCTTAAAACTCACAATAATTGTGTGGTCTATTTTAAGATAATTTAGAAGATAAATTAGTTTCTCAAAAAACTTCATTTGACTAATCTTGAATCCATCACACGTGTGGTGACTAAATTGACTTGTTCTTATTATTCGTGTACTTATTATCAAAATTCTTTAATGTAAAAGAAAAATATATAAATAGACTTGATTTGCAAAATGATAAGGAAACAAAAAAATAGCAAAATGTGTTTCTTGTCATTATCCAGACTAAAGTTAATTGTTTCTTTTCTAAGTTCTTTGTCTTTTTTCCTCTTGCCTAAGTTTCTGGTTTCTCTTTTCCCCTCTTCTTGTTCCCTCCATGGAGACAATTCTATTTTTAGAAATTTTTGGCACAAAAATTGTTTAAAAAAGTTTTTCTATTGTTGGGGACATGTGCATGTTTAACAACAGATTTGTGGATGTTTTCTTTACACATAAGAAGTACCGCCATACAACTTTTTTGTTTGATTAATTATTTATGGCATGAAATCAATTCATCTACTATAAATCTAACCTAATAACTGCTGTCAAAAGCCTCATTTATAAGTATTATTATTTGAGTTTGTGACATTGTAGCACAGTAAAAGATTACTACTACAACTCCAGCCATGACAGCCATCATCAGGCTCGGACAAAGGCCTCAGGGATCCACCACGGCTGAAACAGGGAAGAAGCTTGTTGCCACTAAACTGAAAGGTGCAGAGTCGAGAGAAAAGCTGTTTCACTTCAACTGTCACCCTTTTCTGACAGCAAACATAAACCTCACTAATCTGATCATGACAATACAATCTTTACAAAAAAGGTTTCATTTGCTTTATGTGTGTTTTTCCAAACAAGCGGCTGAAACAATAGAGAAACCTCACATTGAACTCTGAAATGTTCAGCTCCTGCAGCGAGTCCAAAGTCAGTCCTCGATGGCCAGTATCCTACATGTTTTCCAACCAATCAGTCACTGAAGCTTTTTCAGCTCCTTATTGGCCAAACACACCTGATCCAGGTGATCAGCAGCAGCTGAGGCAGGATTTCTGTATCTTTTATCTTGTATCTTTTTTGTCATCATCTTTTTACACTAAAATGCATGTTGGGGTTAAAGCAGATTTGTGGGCTGAATTTGGTCTGTGTTTACATGACGTATTCGGAGCTGCTGTTCACATGCAGCACTGGTGTGGTGTCAAAGCTGGACACTGAAGCAGAAGTGTCAGATGCAGGAGCTTTATCCAGGACAGGACAGGTGATCAAGGAGAACCCAAATTAAAGGAAGGGAAATTTTCTTTAAAAAGCTCAAAATTTTAATTTTACAGCTTTTTCAGTATCAGTTGAATTACCTTTTACTGGTAATTACTTAAGGATAAAGTTTAAAAAAAAATGAGCTTTTTTTCTGTTCTAAAGGCTAAATTGATGATGTGAAATTGAGATAATTAGCTGGGCTAACTTAATTATGTGCTAGTCAAAAATGATCAAAATGACCCAAAATACAAACACGGGCGCTATGATTGCATTAGGAGGAATCCTGCACATTAAAATTTTAATTAACTATTTTTACAGAGTACCAAAATCCATTAACAACTTGGCAACTCTGCCAAGTCTGCTTGTTTTGCACTTTCGATAAATTAGAAACACTCTCTTGGCAAGCAGAATGGGCTGAGCCCGCTATTATTTGTGAACTGCCTCACAATTGGGAGGTTTTTGTCTCCATCAACGACACAATGGGACTACAGCTGCTCAAAGGTCTGTTGACTGAAGGTGCTGAAAACTAAGACCTTGTGCCAGGAATGAGCCACCTTAACTCTGACAAATTTTGTGACGGAAAATCCCATTAGAAATTCCAGTCAGACGCTTTCTTCCTCACATGCTGCCATCAGTCTGACATGGAAAACGCAGCTCGAACAAAAACTTGTGTTTATCTTGTGGAGTGACAGCTGGATTAACTGTCAGCTGAAGCTGGAAGAACAGCCTTGGAAATGCATTGCTTTCATTTATTCGGGTTTGTTGAACAAGTGCACTAAGTTGAACGGAAAAGCCTGGACTTTTCTAACTTGACCTTAATATTTGAACCCTCTCCTCTTGTGTGGTTGAATAAAACGCTCATCAGTTGTCTGACAGCCCGGTACTAATGTGTAATTGGTTTACTGTGAGTGTGGGGCCTCAATAATTGACCCCACACCAAGCCTCTCTTACACTGCAGTGACTTCGGGCTTCATTAGCTCTCCCTTTGAAGCGGAAAAAGGACATCTTTGCTGACCCCGGGAGAATTGGCCGCTTGATTCATACAAATTGATGTTTGGCTTGCGGTCTGTTTCTCGGCCCCCACTTACACTGCACTTTGATCATTTTTCAAAGCAATAGGCAGCACAGAGACATAAGTCAAAGCTTTTACACTACCTCTGAGATTCAATATAGGGCAGAACACTCACCTGCTCACTCCGGGAGAATCACACTGATCAGAGGAGGGGAGCTTAAAGTGCCACACATGTCCTAGGCTGGAATCAAATTGTGAATGTTTGTTGTTTCATAAATTGAATTGCTTGGAGGGAGTAAGCCGTTGTGCAAAATAAAAAAGTCACCTTAAAGGAGAGGAATGTTTATGTTTTATATGTAACTTTTTTCCAGAAGTTCACACCTTTCTTTCTGCTGGCAGGCATTAAGAGAAAAGCTGCTGACAGCTGTTGTGTCAGAACAGAGGACAAGGTGAAAGCTCCTCACTCCTGACACTCAGCACTAAAACATTTTAGCCGAGAGTTCACCAGTGTTTTAGGCTACACCTTTGATGCACCTTTAAATCAGTCAGACTTGAAACCACATCAGAACATTGATATCCTATCATGTTATTGGACTGAACTTGTACCACCAATCAGAACACTTTTACTGGGGTGGAGCTAAAGGAATGGATTCACAACACAGCAAAACTGGTTTAAAGAGAGACAGAATGTAAAGAGTTACATTTTTGACACATTTCCCATCGTCAACCAACATAATAACCACATCAAAAACTATAAACAGATTAAAAAAAGGAAAAGAAAACATCTTTGCAAGTCAGCATTTCTGTTCACTTTGTCTACAAATTCTAGAGAAAATTCTTCAAACACGAGTTTAAAAAAGTACTGAACAAAGTTCACTCAGTGGTTCCATTCAAAATTTTGAAGTACCTGCACACCTGCAAAAGGCTTATAGATGAAGTTAGTATCCAACTAAGAAGTTATCAAAAGACTTTTCCTTCAGCAGATAACTGCTGCCCACTGCATGAAACACACTTCTACATATTCAAAAGAAAGGGCAGACGGAAGAGCCCCTCAAAATGCTTTTCCTCAAAATGTTCCTAAACAGTTTTTTTGCTGTTAGAAACTATTCTGACTAGAACTAAACTTTGACTTAGTTTAGAAGGAAGGCAGTGGTTGGAAATCCCTCCATAATGAACTGACGGCAGCAGAGTCACAGACTGAAAAAGAAAACAAAACACAAAAGAAAAAAAATAATGTATGCGTTTTAGACAGGTAAACAGGTTTCACATCTCCTCATTGATACAGTAGTGCAACCAGGGCCCTGTTCCAGAAAGCAGAGTATGTTGCATATCTGGATACGTTTTAGCATAAGTTTATTTGATATCCTCTATTTTCGGTTCCAAAAGTGGCGGTTATCTTCAGGGTGTCTTTTAAACACAGTAAAAATTATATTTTGAAACTCATACATTCACTTTGTCAGTTATTTGTTATCAAACTGACTCTCTTTCCTTCAAAATTACCTTAAATTCTTCATAAATCTGCATAAAATGCTCAAATTCTGCCTCATGCTGCAGGTTTCTCCTCTCCTTTAGTTTCCACTGCGTTCATGAATGCTGTGATCCATTGAGAGGGTCTTAGTGTTCCCAGCGTGTGTGGGCTTTACCTCTGAGTAACCTGCAGGGGTAAATTGCTCTGACACTTTTCAGGTGTTGTGGAACAGGCATACTCAGGATCGGCAGGTGTGGAATTCACCAACCCTGAGCTCAGGGTTTATCAGATAAGTTTAACCTTCTTTCTGGAACTGGACCCAGATGAACTTATTGGCTAAACACACCTGATCCAGGTAATCAGCAGCAGATAAGGCAGGATTTCTGGAAAACAGCAGGAGGCCGGCCCTCGAGGACTGACTTTGGACACCCCTGGTTTAAACTTTACAGATGTGATGTTTATGTGTTTAAGATTCTCAATGCATTCATCCTTTGTTTTTTACCAAACTTAATTTAAAAAAAATCCAAATCAACAACAGTAACATGTTTGGACTGTTTGGCCTGGCTATAGGAAGCAGAGCTAATCTGAAATTAAATAAACATTTTTAAGACAAAAAGAAACAGACTCAAACAAAAACACTTTTCTTCATACATTAAACAGACTACGCTCATGTTTTAAATGCAGTTTAGCATTGCTTATTGGTTCTTTTGAATAAAAAAAAATCACTTTTTTTTTGTTTAAGTTCTAACCATTTAAAAAAACTAAATTTTGAGTTGAACCTTTTAAAAAGGACACGCGATCAGATATGTGCTGGTGCTGTTCAGTGGGTTTGGTTGGAAGCATTAGAGGTCAAATAGGGCTGTGGCAGGTCAGGGGGCTGCGTGAGTAAGAGCTTAATAAAGGGTCCTGGAAGCAGGAAGCTGCGACAGACTAAATCCTGTGGGGTAATAAGCACCTGTATGAACCATAAAACAACATTTAAAACAAGTTTAAAGGAAGAACTGGAAACGTGGGAAGCTTGTCCTTAAAATACCTGTAACTGACAGGTAATTGAATGTGGCATGCGCTAATTTTTTCTGTCAACCTTTCTGTAACTCTGGCATTTAAATGTAGTAGCAGCTTAGTCTTAGTCCTTAGTTGGTTTATAAATCGCTCTAAAAGCTTCTGGAGCTTTTCTGATAGTTTACTTCCTCCCTGCTGACGGCTATCAGCAATGTCAGCTAATAACAGGTTGCAGTACCTGCTGGAAATCACTTCAACTTCTCTTTTGCAATGGAAATCAGGCTGGAGCAGGACTTCCAGTCATCTGGTTCTCCACATAAACCCATTCAGGGGGAAAATAGGTGCTATCATCAAATCAGCGATTGCTTTATCCTCTCAGGGATTTTAAAAGAGTGTGAAAATGTTGATGACAAATCCTATTTCTTTGTGCAAAGATAAGAAAGACTTGCTTTAGTGCAACTGCACTTTTGTAGTTAAAGTGGGCAAAAAGCAGGAGAGGGTGCTGAAGAAGAGGAGCTAGCCAAAGGATTTACAGATCAGAAAAGACAGGCCCCTTCAAAAGCAAAGCAGGGCCTTTGTCAGAGAGTAATTTCATTTCTCCAAGAAGCGCTTGACTGCTTACAGTGACAGCCCAGACCTCATCCTTCCTGCCTTTGGCACTGCCCCCTTTGCCAGCCAATGACAGAATCCAGTCACCGCTTCCAAAAAGCAGAGACCAGTAGGATGAGGCTTATGTGGAGATGCAAAATCTGTTCCGCCCTGCTGGATCCACTGATTTAAAAGAGAAGAAAAGAGGAGGTGGAGCTGACTTACACTCCGGCTCCATGAACATTTTTGGCATGTTCTCTTTTTAAGTAAATAACCGTTATGATGTAAAGAATCTGCTGGAATCTGCTGGAGCTCATATCACTTGGAGATGAATCAGTTCCCCAAAAATCCAGTTCCTTCAGAAAGGCAGGATCTAAACAGGAATACATGACCAGTCCGTGCTGCTGTTCTTTTCACAGTATTCACTTCTTTCTCTGTGAGCTGCAGCACTAGTGACTTTTTTTTATCAGCCTCTTCTGCTGTCTATACTGCTGCCCCAACAGATGCCTGACAGAGCAGACACCAAACAGCATCTCTGCAGACACTGAAGCTTTTAAAAGAAACTGCTCTGTCTTTGTGGTTCATAAAAGCTATGATCTCAGTGAAGGACTACACCTGGGCTGTGTCCAAATTCCTTCCCTCCTCACTATATAGTGCATCTGCCAGTCTTTGTGGAAAAACTAGCGTGCATTGATGCTCACTACATCAGCAAAAATAGACCACAATGCATTGTGGTCAAACAATTTTTGTTAAAAACTTGTTTAAATGTGATTTAAAAAAAACATTTACATTTTCATCATCAGAACACAGTGGAGTCACAAATAGACAACATAAAATGTTTGTATTGATTTGATTTTCACTTTGTGAAATCGTTCACGTCACATCTGCCATTTAGGAAAAAGAAAGAAAAGTAGTGAGGATCGTGTCTAAAAATTGCTTTAAAAATCCAGGCCACTAGATATTCCCTTACGATATAGTAGATAGGAATCCGGGTGGGAATTCAGACGTAACTCTGGTCTGTTTTTACGTTCAAGAAGAGGGAACCCATCTCCCATCATGCAACAGTGGTCCGCATGTTCTCTACCCTCAGCTTTTTTTGTCACATTCATCAGTTTAGCTTTTGAGATGCTAACAAGACAATCTTCTTTGAATTGTTTGTATACAACATACTTTTATGAGCAAACAGGGACATAGTTGCTAATTACCAATACAGATTGCAGTTTATTCTAAACAATAATGTGTTTTTTGAACTTTTTGGCAGCTCATCCTATTACAGCCTGGCAGGGAACTCAACTGCTCAAGAAATGAGGAATCTCTTTACACCATCACCATAGACAGCTCCATCACTCCAGGTCAACTCTCTCTACTTGTTTTCCAGACATCCTCGCCCTACCTGCAGCAGATTCCTTTACATGCTATGGCAGGCATGTTCAGAAAAGAACAGGGGTACTGCTCCTTAACCCTTATGCTATCCTAGGCACGTTAACAATGGGAGGGGGGTCATCTGGACCCCAAAAGACAGCACAACGGTTAAAATGTTAGCTTGTCCAAACTTGAACATTTTAGGATTACTCCTACCTATAAAATCAATTAAAGTAAAGTAGCTGGAAAGCTCAGTTGGTTAGGTGCAGGACTGGCATGTGGGAAATCATGGTTTGATTCCCAGAATATGTTGGATTTTCCTGCTTGAAGTGTTTTTGTTTAGCTTGTCCTGATGGTTCCATGGAATCCGTTTTGTCTCTGACCTCACTTGGGTGGGTTGTAGGAAACAAGTCCTCATGAAACACTGAGTTAATTTGATGGTCAAACAGCACCATTAGCTGTGCATGAGACAAAAGAAATTACATTCAATGATCATGTTGTCCATGCAACAGTGATAACAGTCACATTTATTTTATTGTTCATTACAATTTGTATTATTAGAATGTGCTGTTTTGGTCAGTTGATTCATAGGTTTTATTAGAAACAATAGTTTTTCTATACTTTTAAGCTTTAGTCTGATCCTCCTATGGCACATGTCACAAGTCCTTGTTTGTGTGGTTTGTGTGACTTGTGAGACGGCGTGAGCAACAGCTCAGAACACTTCTACCAGGACTTCCAATTCATACGCTGAAGGTGGAGTTGAACAGAGGCGCTTCAGCAAAACGTCCCACCGTTTCGGATCTCCTCTCCTGTTTGCCATGTCCTGTAACTGGATCTTTGGATTGGACTATTCTCTCCCTCACTTCAGCACCATGTCAGACCTTCCCCCGGACCTCCAGAACCACTGAGATTTCTGTTTCCTCCTCCATATCACCTCTTCAGTCTCTGAAGTCACTGTTCATCAGGTAATCTGCCAGCCGAGTATCATCTTACAGTTATGATACTCATCCTCCTGTCTGTGAGTGTTGTTCTCCTTCAAAATCATCTCCACCAATCACAGACCCTTGCCATGAAGCTCCTGCTCAGCTCCAATGACTTTCTGGGGTGCAGTTCATTTTCCCCATAGTTCGTAACAGCCTCTGGATATGCTAAGACAAATATTGCAATCTAAAGAAAACAACAGAGTTAAACGGCTGAAGACAATTGCTTAGATAAATCATTTGTTACCATCTAACCACAACAGTTATCAACATGAGGCTGAGAGACTCCACCAGAGTGGCTTGAAACTCGACTAGGACTGGACTTTTAAACAAAGCTCAGCAGACAAAGGTGGTTCTCCTGAGGCCGACCCCATGGAGGGAAGCAGCAACAGCAGCTTTGGCTTGAAGGTGCAGGAGAAACAGTCGAAATCTCTTGTTGAACATACGACTGAATGTGGCTGAGATTCTGGAAGTCAGCTGGGTGGATTCAGCCTAAACGAGTCGCCTGAATCGGCTTCATGTTTTCTTCAGGTTCATTTCCAAAATAACCCTCTTGTCAGTTACAAAATAAGAAGCAAAAATTGGGATGAGCTACAAAATAATAATAATAATAATATATATATATATATATATATATATATATATATATATATATATATAAATATATATAAATATGAAGTTAATAAAAAAAAGTTGGTCTTAGCCTTAAGATAAATTAAAGTTCCCATTTTATCAGAGTCTTCATCACCTATTGACCTCAGAGGAGGCCTAATCCTTTGGCCAATCAACGGTGAACCACTCCAGGGATATAACAGCTTCAGTCAGACACTGTTCAAATATTTAAGAAAAATAAAAACACATTTAAAAGTTATTTCTCTTACTCTAAATAGAAGGATTAGACTTCAGGGCTAGTCATCCTGCTAGATCCAGCGTGTTTAGCCAATTAGGAGCTTGAATGGTTGGAAAACATGAAGGACACTGACGTTTGAGGCATGGAGTTTAACCCTTTAACAGCAGAACTCCAGTGTTTATGTTCTTTGATTTACTTACATTTTTTAATAGTTAACACGATCATTCCAGTAGATTGTGAAGGAGAAAAGCGGCTCATCGAGCCACTTTTCTCCTTCACAATCTACTGGAATGATCGTGTAAACAGTTAAAAAATTTCAGTATGTTAAAGATTTTGTGTTTAAGCATCACTGACGATACCTCAGGTGTTAAAGGGTTAAAGACCTGTGAACGTTCTGAGCAGCCAGTGATTTGATGTGGCAAAAACTGTATTTCACAGTGAAATCAGATGGATTGTGAAAACAAACATAAAATCTGTCAAAGGCCTAACAAGAGTGCATAATATTTAAATAGTTGATGTCACAGGGCAGTGGTTTTAAATCAATTTGAATTCAAATTATATTGTAATAAAACAGATTATTTGACATCATAAAAACATGAGTGTGATGAATAAAAAGACTAAAAATAGTAATGATATAAATAAATGTTCTATGATACAGAATAACCAAAAAGTAAGGTCAGCAGTGTCTGATATAAAACCTTCTGGCAGTCGGGATAAAAGACCTCCTGAACTTCTCTGTTCTGCAGCACACTGAGATGAACCTGTTACTGTGATTGCTTCTCTGATAGGTCGTGTGCAGCTGGTTTTTCTGGTTCTTAATGAATGAATGAATGAATGAATGAATGAATGAAATGGTGTATTTCAAGCAATCAGGTCATAATACATGAAATAACATGAATCACAAGTAGATCACCTGAAAGGTAGTGGAAGGAAGCGAACTTATATAATCCCACCCCGACTCGACCATTTTCTCTACATGAATTATCAATATCTGGTTCAGAACTTAATATCAAATATTAATAGATTCAGGCTATTAAGGATCATTAATATCAATGATGTAATCAAGTTTCAAAGCATCCATGACAAATCATTTATATTAATAAGTAACAATAATCTAATATTCTCATTGAAAAAAAGACACTGTACAGATTGTTTTTTAAATTGTCGCTGTGATCTTTAAAGCTTATTGCATTGAGAGATTTGTAGGTGTGATTAGCACTTCAGGGCCACCGTACTCCCTAGAGTGGAGATTT
>NC_050529.1:3327286-3336423 GCF_002922805.2 Oryzias melastigma
TCGGTAGATATTCAAACTTTATTTTGGTTCCTCGTCTGGGGTTGGGGGGCTCTCCGGAGGTGGGGCCTCGTGCTGGCTCTCCTGACATGGTGGGGGGGCTGATCTCCTGGGACCTGCACTCTCTGTGCTCCTGTGCCTTCTCACTCTCTGGCATGCAATGGGCCCACAAGCCCTTTTCTGGGTGCTTGGCGGGAATTGCGGGTTCCCTCTGCAGCCTCGTGGCGGGTGTAGGGGGGCCCTGGCTGCTGCCCTGGTGGGGGGGCCTTGGTGTGGGGGTGGCAGGGCACTCTCTCCCTTTGTGCATTCCACTATCATCCACTTCAACAAAACACTCACCTGAGCACAGGTGTCAGCTCTCACCTTCACTTAGTATCCATGACAGAATGAAAGGCTTTACATGTGTGGGTTTATATACAGAAATGTGTGCGTGAACTGCAGTTGTATTGTGTACATTTAGACTAGTTTATATGTGAAGACTATTTTAGCCAACAGGTATGTTTGTAACTACTGAGTGTGTGTGTGGACAGGCCCCTCCCATTCCAGGCTGGTATTTATTCTTGTGTTATGATGTTATTACCCTCTGTTACCATCTTCTTTTCTCTCTAAAGCCCCTCTGGTTCCTTTCTTTTGTGCCCCCTTCTTCTCCTTTTCTGTCCGGTCCAACAAAAAAAAGATATAAACATAATCAGTATGAATAAAGGTTAGCATTAAATACAACAGGGGTTTATACTTGATAACTCTGTTGTGACAGTAAAATCTGCCCAACACAAGAAGCTCTCAGCTTGTATCTGTTTGCTCAGCTGTTGGACAGGACAAGTAAAAAAAAACGTCATTTTAGTTTGATTGAAGGTCTTATCCTTCAGACTGCGGAAGTGCAGTGAGATAGTAGCACATGAGTATTATAGATGGTTTTAAATACGATTATGAATATAATTAAGAGTTCAGTGGGTTTGTTCTAGCTAATGAATGCAGTCCTGTAAAGGCATATGAAGCACACGCTCATTCATAGGATGCTCAAGACAGAGCAAAACATGCTGGTTTGGATCTGCTGTCTTTGGGCATTTACAGCTTTTGAGTCCATAAATCATTGTTTGTTCATTTGGATTGGTGACATTTGAATGCTCTTTAGAAGGCAATGAGCAGCTGAGATTTCAGCCTGAGAGGAGTCAAGGAGCTCTGAGAGGCATTTATCCAGATGTCAAGGGTATGAGGCATCTTGTCAGCACCACTCACATGTTCTGTGCTGCCTTTCATTTAAACATCTCTCCCAGCGATGGGAAAACAAACAAACAAATGATTGATGCTGCCATTGTTTAGAAGATCATTAATGATGGACATCCCTCAGTTTTCAACTGAATCTTGAAGTGTCCAAGGACTGATTAGTGGCAGAGAAATGACTTGATGTTAAAATGGCTCCTTAATATCAGTATTCCAACAAGTAACTAAACATGAAACCATTCAGAAAACTTTTATTCTCAGTCAGTTGAAGTATCCCTATGATGAAAATAACAGGCTTCTATTTTAATAGAAAAATCTGCACATTTGGTGGCTGACTGAATACTTTTTACCCAACTATGTGGGTATGTGTATATAAATATCTTTCAGTCGGGTTTACATCTATGCACTCAAAATATTTTCTAAGAACCGATTTTGTGTCATATCTCCTATTAGCATTCTCTCCACATGGATCATAAGTGCAGTGGGGTGAAACAGTATTCATCAGCTCACCAATAGTGCAAGTTTTTTTCATGCAACTCTGCATTCTCTCTTCTCCAGACATAAGTTTCTTTTTTCGTTTTTATAAAGTTCTATTTTGGTTTCATCTGACCATAAGACATTCTCCCAGTCCTCTTCTAGATCATCCAGATGTTCTTGAGCAAACTTAAGACAGGTCTGGACACGTACTGGTTTAAGCCGGTGGACTCGTCTGGCACTGCAGGATGTCCCTGTGGTGCAGTGTGTTCCTAATAATAGCTTTGGTAACTTTGTCCCAGCTCATTCACTAGGTCTCTCCATGTGGTTCTGAAAGTTTTGCTCACTGTTCTTGTGATCATTTTGATCCTACGAGGTGAGATTTTTATTCAACTCATTGACAAACAGTTAAAGGACAGTATGAATCATTCAACAAGGATCCTAACAACTGTAGCTGTAATTCTCCATCAATCCATCAATAGTTTGTCAAAGTCATACTGACACATCTGGACTTCATTTGAGCTTCATTTATCACAGAAAATCAATTTATTGTCTGTAAGCACAAGCTCTGCTAAGTTTCAAAGCCTGCAAATAAAGACTACCAAGGTCCAACTCCAAAACTAAAATAACAAAACCCAGCAGTGTAAGACTGCTGAGGAGTAAAGAGGAAAAAGCAAACCAGCACAGCTCAAAGCTGTTGCTTCTCAGTCTCCTGCTCTGGTTTAAATAGCCAGCAGGTGTTAATCAGGAGGATTGGTCCCCACCTGCCAGGTGATTAGAACATCAGGGCAGGCAAAGGATACAGCACGACAGCCATAACACACACCCCTATCCTAGAAAAACACTGTTTTTTTTGTTGTTTGTTTGTTTTTTTAACCATAGACGGTTTATAAGAACTGGACATAAGTGTTGAGATCCCTCATCGGATATGCCTTACCTCCAGCCACCGCAAAGTAAGGCCAGAGCCTTCTCCGTCACATCCTGATACATCTACCGCCATATTGCAGCCAAATGAAACCTGTGGACAGCGTTTAGTCCGAGTCTGTCAACCAATCATGAGTGAGCTTGCGCTGGCTCGTTCGAAGCCCACACCCCTCCCACTGAAAGCCACTCGGGGGGAATCTGTTAATCAATTGTTTTAGGTGGGGCCATCAGGAGTCACATACTTTTACTGAGTCATCTGATTGGTCAGTTTATAACTTGAATAACTTTTGATGAAGAAAAATATCTTTAAAAAAGTAGGATTATCAAGAATGTGCTAAGAAGAATTTATCAGAGCTAGAATGGTTATTCTGACAAATACAATGACTGAGAAATAACTGTCTGTTTCTCAATGGAAGTCTATGGGACTTTGGCCTTCATGCATCCAGCAGGTACTTCCTGTTTGGAACACGAGAAGGGAGGGGTTGCAAAGTCCATTGGTACACAGTCAAAGGAATTCTTACAGTTTTCCCTCTTTATGAACTCACAATGAATCCAGCACATCACAGATCCACAGATGTGTCCTTGATGTTGCCAGTGCATGGCAGGCGTGACTTCATGTCCACATGGCACCGATCAAAAAGCTGAAGAAAGTTACGTTTTTTTTTCCCCAGTAACTTAAACAGATAATTTGGCAACAACCTAATGTAAAGGAATTGTGTGCTGAACAAAGAAGCAAAGCAGCTGTATTGAGAGGTTTTGCTGTGGAAGGGTTCATGCCTTACTCAGTGAGGAGATCGCTTCTCACAACAAGAAGAAAAAATTGAACAAACTGTTAAAGACACAACTTGGAAATCCCAGTGGCTGTCTGTTAATGACAATCATTCACATTGAAAAAGAATCCATTCATAAAGATCCACATCTTCAGAGATTAACACACAGACCTGAAGAGACATTCTTGAAATCCAGTGGACTGATTAGAAGTCTGTCCAACTCTCACTGGATGAAAAAGAGTCAAAATGAGGAACAAACACACAGGGCAATTTCTGCCTCTTAGAGAGAGTGGAGCTTATAAGTATAAGAACTGTGTTCAGTCTTTGATGTTGTGAGTAACAATATCTTTGTTTGGAACCAATTCCATTTCCTTTAAAAGTCTGACCCTGGTGCTCAGTAGCTAGGAGCTCCATCGTAATGATGTGGCTTTGTGAAAAAAACCTAATGGAAGAAAAGACCCGGAGAGCCCATTACTGCTGACCGCTGAACCACAGAGACCTTTAATGTGCTGTCGCCGGCTATCTGCACAGCTTTGTCCTTCCCGCAGTTTCTGTGGAAAGACAGTACTTGGACGGATTTGTAAAGCGGATCAATATGCAATGACATGGTTGAATTAAGTGGCAATCCATCATATGTTTCTATGTGTAGACAGGTCTCTTACAGCTTTACTTCCACTGTTTCCCTAAAAACCAGCATAGTACATCTGATGTGCAGCTGTTTTTCTAAAGGTGACAGTGAAAGGTGTAACCCATATTTTCTGAAGCCCTCTGCATTCTGTTAGACTTTTAATGACACACACTTACTTTTGGAGAAATTTCAGCACCTATGGAACTCTGAACCTGTTTGAAATGAATTCAAACCATCAGTTATTGATTGGGGGACTCACTATGTTTTGGTGTTTGTTCAAAAAGAACAACCAGGTGGACCTTTCACTGGAACGGCACCAATAGGCCCTGCAGAGTCCACAGGGTTAAAAACATTTAAAATTCATGAGACACTCCTGCATCTCACCTACTTCACCCTTACATGTTAGTGGTCACTAATCTGTCACCCATGACATGCCCGTAGAATAAAAAAAAGGTGAACGAATGTTTTTGCTTCATGAGCTCACCTGGTTGTCTACAATCTTAAAAATACATGAGGGCCACCTGCGTGCCCGAACAGCTTTGCCCATTTTTCACCTGCAGGCAGCACATATCCACTCGTAAGGAGAGTTAGGACTAAGGCAAAGGTTGTTAAAATTCTTACCACTGTGTTTAGTAAAACAGTCTTACATCTCTATTGTATCTTATGAAGGAAGTGTAGATGCAAATCTAATGTCGTTAATGACTTGACATACCAATAGTAAGCACAAATAAATAACATTTGTACAGCAAGTGTCTCATTTCCTCATACGATTCTCTTTGAAAGTCCATTAACTGAACTTTAGTCAGATAAAGGCGAAACCTTCTCTCCTCAATTTCAAAAATGAAATATAAAAATTGCAAACTTAGTGCTGTGCTTTAGATCAAGGGTTCCCCAGCCCCAGATTGAGGACTGGTCTCTGTCCAAGGGTCACTTGGTACTGTGCCACACAAAATAAATAAAACATTCATCACTTACATTACTTCCATTGAATTTACTATATAATTCATTTCTATGTTTTATTTTGAAAAACTTAAGGATTATCTCCCAACATCCTTTAATGACTTTGGTTTGATGCTTGTCAAAATGCTCGCCTCATTCACTTGTCCTTCATACGTCTATGACAGTCCTAAAGAAGTACAGTACATAAACAGTACATAAACTTACTTGCAAAAACGCTTACAGTGGAGCAAATACGTATTTGAACACTATGTGATTTTGCAAGTTCTCTTACTCAGAAATCATAGAGGGCTCTGACATTTTCATCTTAGGTGCATGTCCACTGTGACAGACATCTGAAAAAAATCTGGAAACCATATTTTAAAAAAAAAGGATTTATGTGTATGTTACGTCTGCAAATAAGTATTGTAACACCTGCTATCAGCTAGAATTCTGACCCTGAAAGAACTCTTAGTCCGCCCTTAAGTCGCCCACCTCCACTCCAGTTCCATCCATCCAGTTTCCAAACCCGTTTTTACCTTACACGGTCACTGGGCTGTTGGAGCCTAACTGTTGGGCAAAGACGGGGTACGCTCTGGACAGGTCGCCAGTCTGTCACAGGATTTCCACTCCACTTATTATCCTAAATGAGAAGTACCTGTTTGAGCTGGTTAGCTGCATAAAGATACCTGTCCACCCCAAACAATCAGCAACACTCCAACTACTAACATGGCTAAGACCAAAGAGCTGTCCAAAGACACTAAATTGAAGACCTCCACAAAGCTGGAAAGGGCAATAGGGGAATAGCCAAGCAGCTTGATGAAAAAAAGATCCACCGTTTGAGCAATTACTAGAAAATGGAAGAAGCTAAACATGAGTGTCAATCTGCCTCAGACGGGAGCTCCAGATCTCATCTGGTGAGGTCTCAGTGATCCTAAGAAAGATGAGGATCAGCCCAGAACTACACAGGAGGAGCTGGTCAATGACCTGAGAAGAGCTGGGACCACCGTTTCCATGGTTACTGTTGGTAATACACTAAGACGTCATGGTTTGGGATCATGTGTGGTACAAAAGGTTCCTCTGCTTAAACCAGCACATGTCCAGACCTGTCTTAAGTTTAACCATATGGATGATCCAGAGGATCATGGGAGAAAGTTATGTGGTCAGATGAGACCAAAATAGATCTTTCTGGTCTGAATTCCACTCGTAGTGTTTGGAGGAAGAAGAATGATGAGGACGATCCCAAGAACACCATCTCCACTGTGAAGCATGGGGGTGGTAGCATCATGCTATGGGGTGTTTTTCTGCACATGGGAGAGGACGACTGCTACTGTATTAAGGAGAGGATGACCGGGTCATGTAATGAGAGATGTTAAAGGAACAATCTCCTTCTCTTGGTCAGAGCATTGAAGATGATCGTGGTTGGATCTTCCATCATGACAATGAAGCACACAGCCAGGAGAACCAAGAAGTGGTTCTGTAAGGAGCAGATCAAGGTTCTGGAGTGATCTAGCCAGTCTCAAGACCTAAACCTAATAGAACATCTTTGAAGGGAGATCAAACTCTCAAAGACTAGAAACCTGACTGATCTAGACAAGATCTGTGTGGAGGAATGGACCAAAATCCCTCCTGCAGTGTAGACCTGTTGAACAACTACAGGTAACAAACAAACACCAGCTGCTGTACCAAGTACCAAATACTAACATTAAGTTTATCAGGTGTTCAAATACCTATTTGGAGTAGTAGCATACTAATAAATTATTCTATAAAAACATACTATATAAATTGTAGATTCTAGAAAGGCAAATCTCAGACTCTTGCATGATTTCTGAGTGAGAGAACTTACAAAGTCACAGGGGGTTCAAATACGTATTTGCTTCACTGTAATTAAAATTCCCAAACTAGCACGGTTAACAAAAAAAGAAAAGAAAAGCGACGTTTCTTTGTGCAGAAAAGAGTCAGAGGGGAAAGAGAAGAGAAGAAGTCTATATTTATCATGCAGAACCAAGAGTTCTACTAGAAATATAGATTCACATAATATGCAGTGACCAACTCTAATTTTATGAGAATTCTGCTTATAAAAGTTGCCAGCATGGATTCAGATTCATCAATATTTTCAGAAATACAAGTTTTAGTGATGGTTGTATCATTTTATTTTGTTGTGTTTAACTGTCACACCTGAAAAGGGTGAAGTTGGTTTCCAGTATTTGAGCTTACTCAAATAGTTGAACAAAGGACAAAAGGTTTATATCTTTTTCTGCTGTCTATTAAGATTCTGTGTTCAGGATTGTAAGTATCGAGCATCAGGAGGGGGGTTAGTGGGAAGTCCACTGCTGCTACTGTTGTCCTGGTTTGACCTCATGGATGAGGTATCAGAGACCTTCCAGCAGTCCTCCTGTCCCGATTTCCTCTATCTGTGAGGAAACTCCTCGGATAAGTACAGCAGTGGGTGAAAGAACTTTCTGGGTGGTGATTGGAACATCTTGCAGGATGGTCTGTCGAGGTTCAGGATGCATCTTCACTGTAGACTGCATCGTCCATCTTCAGGGTTTGCAGGGCTGGCTGTGGACGGACGCTGCATGACCAAAAATTATTCATAAATAAATCAACATGAGACAATGCAGGCAGTCTTAATACTTTTGTAAAAACAAAAAATTTTTTAAAGAATCTATTGATTATTGAATTACCGTGAGGTACAAAGGTGTGATGCACCTCCAGCACTTGCAGGAAGATGCCTCTGAATCTTGTCTTCATCATTCCAAAAGCACGCTTGATTATAGAGCGCGCTTTTGGAATGATGACTGTTAAAGTGCTGGGCTGCAACACCTTCATTCACCCGTTTGAGGGGGTGATGAGGGGGAGTGGACGTTGGAGGCACGGGTATCCACCATCTGCGAGGAAGATGCACTCCATCCCAAACACTCTTGAGACGGCCCTGTAGGATGCTCTGCTCGCCAACCAGGAGAGAAACACCAGGGTCTCAATTCCAGCACCCCCCCATGTCGCTGATCCTGGTGAAGGAGGTTCAGGAGGACTGCAGGAGAGTTCCTGTTCACTCTGGAGTCTGGCCCTGGATCTTCACTGTTGATAAACCGCTCCAGGATTGGGAGACTCGGTTGACTTTGCATTACAGGGATCTAGTCTGGTTAAAAAGAAACACACAAGAAATACATTTTTATTAAAAATGTGGTTTTATTTATTTTTTTATTAGACTTTCAAACATTATTATACTTGGGTAAACATGAGAATAACAAAATACTTAAATGCAGCTTTTACTGATTTCAAATAGGAGTTGGGTAAAATTGTTCAAATTAATATCTGCAATAAAAGAAGTCACAAGATAAAATGAACATTTTAAAGGAAAAAAACAACAACAAAAAAAGATGGACTTCAGCTTCTTGCATTCAAGTACATCTTTTTCTGGATGTTGGTACTCAGCCGTGTTTTCTCAGAATAAGGCAGGCTTTCTATGCCGGCTATGTTCTGATAGGTTTTGTGTTTACCAGGAATTTACTTGCCAGCTGTCCAAATCTGTTTCTGTCTCAGTTAATTACCTCTATGTTCGTTCACATCCATCGTTCTCAGATCCCCATTATCAGCTCTTCGGGTTTTCATTTATTTGGTTTACTTTAGGTTCCTAGTTTTTCCATTGGCTTTAGTGATGTTTAGATATGCTTCATTCATGTCACAAGTACTGTTTTTCAATCAATCTTATGCAAAAGAATAAGAACACGTTTGATTATATGTAAAAACTTCAGGGCATGTGTACAACTCAAAATGTTCTATACTTTCAGGGATCAGTGGTGTGAGACCCGCATTGCAGGAGACACGTTTTTGTGGAGGAAACATGAACAAATAAACATAAACATTTTCAAAAAAATCCATGGATTGAAAGAGCAACAAAAGGATGAGAAAGCAAATGTCCCAACAGTGACTAACAGAAAACTAGACTTGAGAATATACTGAGGACAATCAACATCAATGGCGAGTGGATCAGTGGATAGTTAGCTTGAACCTCTTGTGATCCAGAACTTTGTGTCATTACAAAACAAGAGATCTCTGATTGAAAGAGCAAAGTACAGGCCACAATCCTCACACAAATAGACGTAAAAACGAGGGCCACGAATTGATAAAAAAAACAACTAATTAATTGCAAACCTGGGCTGCACGGTGGCGCAGTTGTAAGC
>NC_050529.1:3336591-3340688 GCF_002922805.2 Oryzias melastigma
CGAATTGATAAAAAAAACAACTAATTAATTGCAAACCTGGGCTGCACGGTGGCGCAGTGGTTAGCGCTCTGACCTCACAGCGAGAAGGCCCCGGTTCGACTCCCGGCTGGGACCTTTCTGTGTGGAGTTTGCATGTTCTCCCCGTGCATGCGTGGGTTTTCACCGGGGACTCCGGCTTCCTCCCACCGTCCAAAAACATGCTTCATAGGTTCATTGGTGACTCTAAATTGCCCCTAGGTGTGAATGTGAGAGTGGATGTGTGTGTGATTGAGGCCCTGCGACAGACTGGAGACCTGTCCAGGGTGTACCCCGCCTTCGCCCTTCAGTAGCCGGGATAGGCTCCAGCACCCCCGTGACCCCGAAAGGGACGAAGCGGTCAAGAAGATGGATGGATGGAATTGCAAACCTGGAAAAAAATAATCACAATTAATTTTTTTTAAGTTAAAGTATTTGCCAGCCACTCCTTATCTGCAAATAATCAGCTTTGTTCTCCATAGCGGGATCACCGCTGCTGCTTTGTTACAGCCATCAGATTGATGTTCGTTCTTCACCGTATTTATTAAAATAAAGATTGGTTTTGTCCAAAATCTACAAATAAATTCTATATTATTTCTGTAATTTAATGAAATCTCAGACACAGAATGTAAAAAAGGTTTACGTTTATTTTACAGAGTTTTATGACGCTGCACGGCAGGATGCATGAGGGCGTCAATAAAAATTAACGTGTTAACGTTCACAGCCTTCATACAAACCCATTAGTTAGTATTTTTAAAATGTTGGATTCATTCTTTCTCTTATATATTTTGATTTCACCAGTATGTATTAACGTGTCGACTTTAATGCCCTCATTGTGTTATTTAGAGTATGTGGCATTTTCTTCCTCCTACATGCACTGCAAGTATTTAGAAAATGTGACCAACCCTCGTTCAGGCTGTAGCTCTGATAATTTGGGGTTATTTCTGTTCAGGGAGGAACCTCCTGGAGCAAAAGGCTCTCTTGGACCCCACCCTCATTATAGGAAATGTTACTTCCAGTTTTAAAAAGCAGCTCCAAACACACAGATGCAAATCCGATGCTCATCATCCTGCAGCGGTTCCCTGTTAGGAATTCACTCCGATAAAATAGAAGTGACTTGAAACCACACACTGTAAGGGTGCACTTAAGGCGAAAAAGAATGGCTTTCTGGCAGAACAAAGACGAGGAGGGAAAGTACAGTGGAACTGCTTTGAACAGCCTGAGCAAATAGGGCCAGTGATTGAGGCAGATGGGCTGAGCGAGCTGCTGAGATAAGCCAAATCTTTTCTTTTTACAATATTTTCATCTCACTATAACACTATTAAAGAGTTTTATTGTTGTTTTTGCCTTCAAATTGTGCTTCTTGAACTATGGAAGAAAATGGAAACTGAAAAAATGTTTCACTAAAGAATATTGTTTTCTATTAACCATTACACACAAAAAGCCAACCCCAGACTGCACTGCAGAAAATCTCACTTCACTTTTGTTTATTTGACGCCTTAACAGTCATACAAATCATCAAAACTCAAAAACATTAAAACAGTGAGGATACCTGAATGCTCAGTGGTGACAAGTCCCACAGTTTTAGCTTCAGTGCACAGATTGAAAACACTCCTTCCCTCCGAGCGTGCTCTTGAACCCCAGAACCTTCAAGAGAAGCGGTAAAGCTGAGCTGAAGCACCGGGCTGTGAGGGGGAGAAACCCAGAGAGGCACAGCGATGCCAAGACAAAAACCTTATTAAAGTGCACCCTAAAATGCTAAGGTAGCCAGTTAAGTGTAGTCAGGATCGGGGTGATGTGGTCCCACTTTTACACTATTACAAAATACAAGCAGCAGCGTTCTGGACCAACTGGAGATGTGAGGATGACCACTGACTCCAACATAAAGTCACAGAAGGAATGAATGGATTTCTGTCTCATCCTGCAGCCTTTCCTGTCATGTTTATTCACATTTAGGTGTCAATTGGAATAAAAAATGTATAAAGAAATAGAGTAAAAACTTGAATTTATGAGCATTCACCTGATATTACCCTTAGCAGTTAAATGAAGTTTATTTATAGTACTTTCCAGCCCAGTCTCAGTAAAATGCGTACATGTGCTGTACGCATTTCACGAGGAGTGTGTTGTACTTTCACTTAGTGCTGTCATGGGACTGTTTTTTTTCTGTGATTCATTATTTGTGAATTGTAATTAATGAATCTAATGAATCGATTACAATACAAATATCACAATATTTTGAATATATAATAACGATAATAATATCTGTGAAAAGCCTCATTTTAGGAGGCCGGACTGCCTGATATGTGACACAATTACTGGCCTTTTAACATGTATAAAATCGTGCATTCAGCATTTTCCTACACAACACAGTGGTGTAAATTAGATCTGGTTCTTGGTTTTCCCCTGAACGCCTTAATCTGTTATCCTGGCAAGTTGAACTATGGATATTTTACAGATAACCCAACTGTTGTAGCTATTCTAAAAATGTGGCAACAGATTCAACATAATTATAAGTGGGACTCAGTCCCTCTCTGTACTCCTATCTGTAATAGACCATTTTCACTGTGACGTCAGACAAAATGGCTATACGGCCGGAAACAGGAATCTTAACTTCCAGGGTTCACATTGAGAACAGCAAAGCTGACAACTGAACGCTGTTTGACACAATTTTATGTAAATCATAAAAGTTCACCTTACCAATTTCAACAGAAAAATGTACAATATGTATTTTATTAATGTCCTGCCAATCTCTATTTTCATTTCCTGTCTTAGATCGTTCACAAATCTAAATACAAATGTGAATAATCTTGAATATTTGAGGTTCTATTGAAAATATCCCCCTTTCATTGAGCAGATATTATTATTCTAACTGGTTCTATTTTGTCTGATGTTATTTCTACATATTTGTGATCAGCACAAAAACTGATAGAAATTCATGTTGGCCACATTTAATACCTTCAATATTGACACACATCACTGCCGTACACATTTTAATCACTTCCCAGGATAAATGTACTTGTTGTTTTACAGGATATTTTAGGGGATGATTGTAAAAACAGGAATGGTTTGGTTCAGTGAAAATGTTCAGAGCAGCTATGGAGCCACATAGTTTCAGCTTTCAAAATAAGAGCAGCAGGTAAAAAATAAATCATCTCTGGTAAACGTATTTTATAACATTACAAGGAAATATTCACTTTCAAATTTTTGCAAACAGATTTTCAATTACTTTTTATCATTATTTGCTGCCAATCAGACACAGTTATGATCAAAAACAAAGAGGAGTGATGTTAGAACCACGGCTGAGCTAACAGCAGTTCACTGACCGCAGTAGAAAACATCACAACAGGAATAAGTTTGACTTCAATTGTCTTAAATTGTCTGACTTTTGTTCTGTTTACAATAATTATGTGAGAATGGAAATTTAGGAAACTTTTAACTGGTGAGAAAAGATCTTCTGCAGCTCCACGTCTCATAGACAAAGCTAATGCTAGTGTTAGGCAAGGCAAGTTTATTTGTATAGCACATTTCATGTACAGGGACCATTCAAAGTGCTTTACATAAAACATTAAAAGAAACAATCAAAAGAAATAGTAAAAATGTGATCATTAAAATAAAATAAAAAATAAAGTAAAAAGATTTTAATTTAAAACAAGCATAGATAAACAGTTAGCATTAGCATTAGGACAGATTAAAATAAGAAAATCCTAATGACCTTCATAATCTAACAAGCAGTATTCAATGAAGTACTTGTAACCTTCGTCTAACTTATCCAGGTTGTAGAAAGAAATAATCCACGACTGGTTTAATATCATCCAGAGGAATTTGTGGATCAGCTAAGCTGCTGTTCTGACTGCAGACAGGATTACTGACATTTGTACTCTGATTTGAATGATCTAAGAGGAGGAAACAAATTCAACCAGGTATGACATTTATAAAATAAATGTTGGACACATTTCAGTTACAACTGGTTGTGTTACCCTTTAGTATATACGTTAAACAGCGTTCAGCAGTTCAACACTCCTTCGTTCCCAGGTTTTCTTACTCAATTCAATCAAGAGAATTCGGTTGAATTTCAAAGTAAA
>NC_050529.1:3340794-3341341 GCF_002922805.2 Oryzias melastigma
TGAGGACCACTGTTCTAGACCTCTTTCCTGATTCCTCCAACCTCAGCATCCGTTTACCATCATCATCACTGTTTCTCCTCTGAATGTGTCCAAACATCTCCATCTGCTTGCCTGCATTGATCTCCAGAACATCTACCTCTAGTTATCCTGGTCTCTCCCAAAGAGAAGCTCGGCATCTTCATCTCTGCTGCCTCCAGCTCTGCTTCCTGTCTGATCAGAGTCTCTACACCAACAACATGGCTGCCCTCACCACAGTCATCAGGCCTGAAGCCTTCCTCCATTCTTTCCAACCTGCTTACCTCTTCAACTCTCCACCTGTTTCACACATTCTGTTGTTCTTGACTATCGATTCTACCCAGTACAGTGGAAAGAACAAAAGGTAACCAACATAAAAAAACCTGTAAGACATGAATTGTTTTGGTACACAGTTTCAGTTTTTTTTTTTAGCTTGTCCTTTCCAACAGCTGAGCCAACAGATTAGAGCTGAAGGTCTCTTGTGTTGGAGTATTGTTAGTTTTTAAGCTTTTTAGTGGAAAAAAGAGGTAAA
>NC_050529.1:3341685-3345103 GCF_002922805.2 Oryzias melastigma
GTGGAAAAAAAGAGGTAAAAGTGTTAAGAAGTTATAAAGTCTCTATTCCTGTCATGCATTAAAAAAAACAACACAATTAAAATGTTAAATGTATAAAGTGGATTTTAATTATTTAGCTGTCATTCAGGGCAGCACTTTGTTCTCAGAAGAACAATTATAGTCAGAAAAATATCAGTTAAAAATTCAATTACATATAGTTGAGCTTTTAAAGAGGCTATTCTGCCGAAGGAAAGACCACCGGCTTCAACTAATTAAAAAAGACAACCATGCATTTCTTACTTGATACACATATAATAAACTTATAATAAAAAAAATATTCAAAAATGGTAAAGCAATGTGTACTCTAATGTGTACGGCTTTCTGAACGCTAAAGTAATCAGTCACTGAGGTCAGAGGAAAATAAGAGATTTAAAGTTAACTAGAAATATTAAAAATAATGCAATTAAATTAGTAAAACTTGAATTCTACTCTGTTTTTTCAAGTAATTTAATGAGGAGTTGCTACAATGGACTCATTTTCAATTTCATTTAGATGACTGTAGAAGTTGGGATCAGCTGGAGGCTTTCAGAGAAGTCCTGGGAAAAGCTGGTAATCAGGAAAAAAGAAACAAATGCATGAACTAATTTATTTGCATCATCCTGGGTCAGGATGTTCCTGCTTTTAGGATTATTGAGGAAATTTAGAGTCAAGTCCTCATCAAAAAGGGTGCATTAACCATAATGACAAATGGGCTGCTGCACAGGGGCACAAGTGGTTGTGAAGGCCCTCGAAACAACCCTCAAAGTGTTTCTTATTACTGTGACTGAGTGTTCATGCTTCTCTTTGCAGTGTAAGAGCCCAGACACATTGGACACAGCCAGGCACCAAAGATAGACATGGTTTATTTTGCTGCAGTCCCAGAGGGACTCAGTCTTATGCTACTATTCTCACATGAAATCCAGAGTCCTAAACTGAATTTACCAAGAGACCACTACAGGGAGAGTCTGGGTCACATTGGTGGATTAAAAAGAAATCTGCATGGCAGATGATGAAATAGAGATAGCATTTACTTTTATTTTTGAATTTATTGTGCATTTTAGATGATAACAGATGAAAAGTAGCCACTGGGTTAATGTAATGTCCATTGTCCCAGAGAAATAAATACAACTGAGCTTAAAATGAACTTTTAAAGGCAACAATGACAAATATAACCACAGATGAGTTGAAATCTTGTTTACTTTTACTTAAGTGATTCACTACTTTCAGATTTACAAAAAGCACAGATTTCCTTCACTTAGCGCCAATTATTTCTCATCAGCATCACATCAAAGTACAAGAACTGCCAGGACACCGTTTCCCACAATGCATTGTTTTGTAGTCTCCAAGGTGGCTGGCAGCCAGTGCAGCGCTAGATTTCTAGCTCCATCCGCCTCTTTCTCGTGATATTTTCATGATGATTGACAGGTGACGTCAGAGTCAAAACTACCCAACATGCACTGCAATCCAGGAGATCTGCGCAGCTCTGCTTATGCCTACATGATCTCAAACACACCTATTGGTAACAATCCTGTTCCCCAGCCACACCCCTCTGACTGTATATTCATATTTCTAATGTGGGTGGAGTCAGCCTCCAACTTCCCTGTTTGGATACTGTTTAAAATCCAGATGTTCTTTTGACATGGACAATGTAAATTACAGTCGACAAAAAGATAGCATGATAGGAAGCCTTCTGATTTGTTTAATTTCTCAATCATTAGAAGTTAAGTAAAAACTGAGAGACAATTATTGAGAAATGCATTTCAAGCCACGAAACCTTCTCTGGAAATCTCAGGAGCACATCTGGGAATCCGGCTTCACTTTGGATTGTAAGAACCGAATGTGACAAACGTCTGTGAGGATTCTGTTGTCTTTTGTTTAGTATTTCTTGTTTTTTGTTATGTATTGAGTTGTCCCTCTTTCAGGTCCAGGCTGATGATCTCCTAAAGTTGTCTTTATTTCAGTATTCACCCTTAGTTCTTTTAACCGTGTGGTTGTCAGTTCTGAGTAGCTTACACTTCCTCTGAGGTAGCTGGGATAGGCTCCAGTAACCTCTGTAAGCTTCCGCAGGACCCAGCAGGAAAAGAAGATTCATGGGTTGGTGAACCTTGAGATACAGAACCATCACAATCAAAACCCATACAGAAACCACTGAAGTTAGGATTTGGTAATCAAGCATAATTTACACGTCTTTGATCTCACTTTAGCTCTTGGAGGTGAGGAAAAGTTGAGTCAGTTGTTTTTCCGTTTGAGCATCAGTAGACGGAGGTCAAGACCCCATAGATAGCAGATTAGGACTTCAAGGGCCGGATCTAAAACAATCACGGAGATCGACATGAAGCAAAACAGTGTCTGCAGTCGTCCTTCACATTTGATTTATCCCAGTGTTTGCTCTCTGTTGATCTATTTGCATCTGTTTCATTTTTGTGGGTTGTTGCGTGTTGCAAAGTAATCACTGACAAACATACACAATGTGTTGTACGTTTAAAAAATACAATCCATCCATCCATCTTCCTGACCGCTTTTGTCCCTTTCGGGGTCGCGGGGTGCCGGAGCCTAACCCGGCTGCTGATGGGCGAAGGCGGGGCACACCCTGGACAGGTCGCCAGTCTGTCGCAGGGCCAAAAATACAATCCAATTAATAAATCAACACAATCTCATTTGAACATTTTTACACATACAAACCTTAGGAAAATCCGGCAATATTTAGTAAATAAAGGTGAAAATGTTGAGGCAGATTTCACTCTCTAACTTTGTTTAGCCTAAATTTGGAGTAGATCTTGTTTTGGTGGAAAACTGATGTTTGTGGCTGCCCATAAGAATAGCCAGAGAAGGCGTCTTCCAGTCCAGCACACTCATATCTTTGAGTTGTGCAGCCATTAGAAAGCCTTCAGTTTGTTACTGAAGAGCTCCCTGTGATCCACAAAGCCCCTGGGATCAGTAAAAAGCTGATTTATCACCTCACCTCACAGCTCTTTACCCCAGGCCTGGAGAGGAGCAAAAGATGGACTGCAAGTGATATTTAAAAGACTTCTGAGAACTGGTTTAATGCAGGAAAAGAAGAAAATATTACCTTAGTTTTACCAGCTGTATTTCTATATTCATTTTGTGGTGTGAAACGTGTTTAATCTGTTAGTCCTTATTTTGCTCGTATAGTTACCCATATTTTTGTGTTTGCAAATTCTATTCTTAGAATAAGAGTAAATTGTGAATCCCTGAATAAGTATTTGAGGAACTTTAAAGCACAAAGATAGAATGTGCCAGTCCTTAAAAAAAGGATTTTAACCCTCCAGTCAAATCTGAAACATTTTCAACTTTAACACTAGAATCCCTGAGCCTGCGCAAATTTGCGCAGGGAAGAGTTCCCCCCCTCTAGTCCGAGAGCCCATTGTTGTGTCATGGT